>NC_060143.1:591248781-591553281 GCF_021461385.2 Schistocerca piceifrons
GTATCGTGCTCGGCAACCTCCTCCATGCGCTGTGGTGCAACTGATGTCCCTTTCTCCATAAATGTACTCAATGGGATCGTAATGTTGCAACCACACACACAAGTTGACCTGCTGTGAGGAAATGACGAGTCAGTACATTTCAAATATGAAAAAGGTCATTTTGAAATCAACATGAATAATCAAAATTCTAAAAGTATAAAACACAAAAAATTCTCACCAAAGAAGGAAAATGTATCGTGCTCTGCAACCTCCTCCATGCGCTGTGGTGCAACTGATGTCGCTTTCTCCATAAATGTACTCAATGTGATGGTAATGTTGCAACCACACACACAAGTTGACCTGCTGTGAGGAAATGACGAGTCAGTACATTTCAAACATGAAAAAGGTCATTTTGAAATCAACATGCATAATCAAAATTCTAAAAGTATAAAACACAAAAAATTCTCACCAAAGAAGGAAAATGTATCGTGCTCGGCAACCTCCTCCATGCGCTGTGGTGCAACTGATGTCCCTTTCTCCATAAATGTACTCAATGGGATCGTAATGTTGCAACCACACACACAAGTTGACCTGCTGTGAGGAAATGACGAGTCAGTACATTTCAAACATGAAAAAGGTCATTTTGAAATCAACATGCATAATCAAAATTCTAAAAGTATAAAACACAAAAAATTCTCACCAAAGAAGGAAAATGTATCGTGCTCGGCAACCTCCTCCATGCGCTGTGGTGCAACTGATGTCCCTTTCTCCATAAATGTACTCAATGGGATCGTAATGTTGCAACCACACACACAAGTTGACCTGCTGTGAGGAAAAGACGAGTCAGTACATTTCAAACATGAAAAAGGTCATTTTGAAATCAACATGCATAATCAAAATTCTAAAAGTATAAAACACAAAAAATTCTCACCAAAGAAGGAAAATGTATCGTGCTCGGCAACCTCCTCCATGCCCTGTGGTGCAACTGATGTCCCTTTCTCCACAAAAGTACTCAATGGGATCGTAATGCTGCAACCACACACACAAGTTGACCTGCTGTGAGGAAAAGACGAGACAGTACATTTCAAACATGAAAAAGGTCATTTTGAAATCAACATGCATAATCAAAATTCTAAAAGTATAAAACACAAAAAATTCTCACCAAAGAAGGAAAATGTATCGTGCTCGGCAACCTCCTCCATGCGCTGTGGTGCAACTGATGTCCCTTTCTCCATAAATGTACTCAATGGGATCGTAATGTTGCAACCACACACACAAGTTGACCTGCTGTGAGGAAATGACGAGTCAGTACATTTCAAACATGAAAAAGGTCATTTTGAAATCAACATGCATAATCAAAATTCTAAAAGTGTAAAACACAAAAAAATTCTACCAAAGAAGAAAAATGTATCGTGCTCGGCAACCTCCTCCATGCGCTGTGGTGCAACTGATGTCCATTTCTCCATAAATGTACTCAATGGGATCGTAATGTTGCAACCACACACACAAGTTGACCTGCTGTGAGGAAATGACGAGTCAGTACATTTCAAACATGAAAAAGGTCATTTTGAAATCAACATGCATAATCAAAATTCTAAAAGTATAAAACACAAAAAATTCTCACCAAAGAAGGAAAATGTATCGTGCTCTGCAACCTCCTCCATGCGCTGTGGTGCAACTGATGTCCCTTTCTCCATAAATGTACTCAATGGGATCGTAATGTTGCAACCACACTCGCAAGTTGACCTGCTGTGAGGAAATGACGAGTCAGTACATTTCAAACATGAAAAAGGTCACTTTGAAATCAACATGCATAATCAAAATTCTAAAAGTATAAAACACAAAAAATTCTCACCAAAGAAGGAAAATGTATCGTGCTCGGCAACCTCCTCCATGCGCTGTGGTGCAATTGATGTCCCTTTCTCCATAAATGTACTCAATGGGATCGTAATGTTGCAACCACACACACAAGTTGACCTGCTGTGAGGAAATGACGAGTCAGTACATTTCAAACATGAATTAGGTCATTTTGAAAACAACATGCATAATCAAAATTCTAAAAGTATAAAACACAAAAAATTCTCACCAAAGAAGGAAAATGTATCGTGCTCGGCAACCTCCTCCATGCGCTGTGGTGCAACTGATGTCCCTTTCTCCATAAATGTACTCAATGGGATCGTAATGTTGCAACCACACACACAAGTTGACCTGCTGTGAGGAAATGACGAGTCAGTACATTTCAAACATGAAAAAGGTCATTTTGAAATCAACATGCATAATCAAAATTCTAAAAGTATAAAACACAAAAAATTCTCACCAAAGAAGAAAAATGTATCGTGCTCGGCAACCTCCTCCATGCGCTGTGGTGCAACTGATGTCCATATCTCCATAAATGTACTCAATGGGATCGTAATGTTGCAACCACACACACAAGTTGACCTGCTGTGAGGAAATGACGAGTCAGTACATTTCAAACATGAAAAAGGTCATTTTGAAATCAACATGCATAATCAAAATTCTAAAAGTATAAAACACCAAAAATTCTCACCAAAGAAGGAAAATGTATCGTGCTCGGCAACCTCCTCCATGCGCTGTGGTGCAACTGATGTCCCTTTCTCCATAAATGTACTCAATGGGATCGTAATGTTGCAACCACACACACAAGTTGACCTGCTGTGAGGAAATGACGAGTCAGTACATTTCAAACATGAAAAAGGTCATTTTGAAATCAACATGCATAATCAAAATTCTAAAAGTATAAAACACAAAAAATTCTCACCAAAGAAGGAAAATGTATCGTGCTCGGCAACCTCCTCCATGCGCTGTGGTGCAATTGATGTCCCTTTCTCCATAAATGTACTCAATGGGATCGTAATGTTGCAACCACACACACAAGTTGACCTGCTGTGAGGAAATGACGGGTCAGTACATTTCAAACATGAATTAGGTCATTTTGAAAACAACATGCATAATCAAAATTCTAAAAGTATAAAACACAAAAAATTCTCACCAAAGAAGGAAAATGTATCGTGCTCGGCAACCTCCTCCATGCGCTGTGGTGCAACTGATGTCCCTTTCTCCATAAATGTACTCAATGGGATCGTAATGTTGCAACCACACACACAAGTTGACCTGCTGTGAGGAAATGACGAGTCAGTACATTTCAAACATGAAAAAGGTCATTTTGAAATCAACATGCATAATCAAAATTCTAAAAGTATAAAACACAAAAAATTCTCACCAAAGAAGGAAAATGTATCGTGCTCGGCAACCTCCTCCAGGCGCTGTGGTGCAATTGATGTCCCTTTCTCCATAAATGTACTCAATGGGATCGTAATGTTGCAACCACACACACAAGTTGACCTGCTGTGAGGAAAAGACGAGTCAGTACTTTTCAAACATGAAAAAGGTCATTTTGAAATCAACATGCATAATCAAAATTCTAAAAGTATAAAACACAAAAAATTCTCACCAAAGAAGGAAAATGTATCGTGCTCGGCAATCTCCTTAATGCGCTGTGGTGCAACTGATGTCCCTTTCTCCATAAAAGTACTCAATGGGATCGTAATGTTGCAACCACACACACAAGTTGACCTGCTGTGAGGAAATGACGAGTCAGTACATTTCAAACATGAAAAAGGTCATTTTGAAATCAACATGCATAATCAAAATTCTAAAAGTATAAAACACAAAAAATTCTCACCAAAGAAGGAAAATGTATCGTGCTCGGCCACCTCCTCCATGCGCTGTGGTGCAACTGATGTCCCTTTCTCCATAAATGTACTCAATGGGATCGTAATGTTGCAACCACACACACAAGTTGACCTGCTGTGAGGAAATGACGAGTCAGTACATTTCAAACATGAAAAAGGTCATTTTGAAATCAACATGCATAATCAAAATTCTAAAAGTATAAAACACAAAAAATTCTCACCAAAGAAGGAAAATGTATCGTGCTCGGCAACCTCCTCCATGCGCTGTGGTGCAACTGATGTCCCTTTCTCCATAAATGTACTCAATGGGATCATAATGTTGCAACCACACACACAAGTTGACCTGCTGTGAGGAAATGACGAGTCAGTACATTTCAAATATGAAAAAGGTCATTTTGAAGTCAACATGCATAATCAAAATTCTAAAAGTATAAAACACAAAAAATTCTCACCAAAGAAGGAAAATGTATCGTGCTCGGCAACCTCCTCCATGCGCTGTGGTGCAACTGATGTCCCTTTCTCCATAAATGTACTCAATGGGATCGTAATGTTGCAACCACACACACAAGTTGACCTGCTGTGAGGAAATGACGAGTCAGTACATTTCAAACATGAAAAAGGTCATTTTGAAATCAACATGCATAATCAAAATTCTAAAAGTATAAAACACAAAAAATTCTCACCAAAGAAGGAAAATGTATCGTGCTCGGCAACCTCCTCCATGCGCTGTGGTGCAACTGATGTCCCTTTCTCCATAAATGTACTCAATGGGATCGTAATGTTGCAACCACACACACAAGTTGACCTGCTGTGAGGAAATGACGAGTCAGTACATTTCAAACATGAATAAGGTCATTTTGAAATCAACATGCATAATCAAAATTCTAAAAGTATAAAACACAAAAAATTCTCACCAAAGAAGGAAAATGTATCGTGCTCGGCAACCTCCTCCATGCGCTGTGGTGCAACTGATGTCCCTTTCTCCATAAATGTACTCAATGGGATTGTAATGTTGCAACCACACACACAAGTTGACCTGCTGTGAGGAAATGACGAGTCAGTACATTTCAAACATGAAAAAGGTCATTTTGAAATCAACATGCATAATCAAAATTCTAAAAGTATAAAACACAAAAAATTCTCACCAAAGAAGGAAAATGTATCGTGCTCGGCAACCTCCTCCATGCGCTGTGGTGCAACTGATGTCCCTTTCTCCATAAAAGTACTCAATGGGATCGTAATGTTGCAACCACACACACAAGTTGACCTGCTGTGAGGAAAAGACGAGTCAGTACATTTCAAACATGAAAAAGGTCATTTTGAAATCAACATGCATAATCAAAATTCTAAAAGTATAAAACACAAAAAATTCTCACCAAAGAAGGAAAATGTATCGTGCTCGGCAACCTCCTCCATGCCCTGTCGTGCAACTGATGTCCCTTTCTCCATAAATGTACTCAATGGGATCGTAATGTTGCAACCACACACACAAGTTGACCTGCTGTGAGGAAAAGACGAGTCAGTACTTTTCAAACATGAAAAAGGTCATTTTGAAATCAACATGCATAATCAAAATTCTAAAAGTATAAAACACAAAAAATTCTCACCAAAGAAGAAAAATGTATCGTGCTCGGCAACCTCCTCCATGCGCTGTGGTGCAACTGATGTCCCTTTCTCCATAAAAGTACTCAATGGGATCGTAATGTTGCAACCACACACACAAGTTGACCTGCTGTGAGGAAATGACGAGTCAGTACATTTCAAACATGAAAAAGGTCATTTTGAAATCAACATGCATAATCAAAATTCTAAAAGTATAAAACACAAAAAATTCTCACCAAAGAAGGAAAATGTATCGTGCTCGGCAACCTCCTCCATGCGCTGTGGTGCAACTGATGTCCCTTTCTCCATAAATGTACTCAATGGGATCGTAATGTTGCAACCACACACACAAGTTGACCTGCTGTGAGGAAATGACGAGTCAGTACATTTCAAACATGAAAAAGGTCATTTTGAAATCAACATGCATAATCAAAATTCTAAAAGTATAAAACACAAAAAATTCTCACCAAAGAGGAAAAATGTATCGTGCTCGGCAACCTCCTCCATGCGCTGTGGTGCAACTGATGTCCCTTTCTCCATAAATGTACTCAATGGGATCGTAATGTTGCAACCACACACACAAGTTGACCTGCTGTGAGGAAATGACGAGTCAGTACATTTCAAACATGAAAAAGGTCATTTTGAAATCAACATGCATAATCAAAATTCTAAAAGTATAAAACACAAAAAATTCTCACCAAAGAAGGAAAATGTATCGTGCTCGGCAACCTCCTCCATGCGCTGTGGTGCAACTGATGTCCCTTTCTCCATAAATGTACTCAATGGGATCGTAATGTTGCAACCACACACACAAGTTGACCTGCTGTGAGGAAATGACGAGTCAGTACATTTCAAACATGAAAAAGGTCATTTTGAAATCAACATGCATAATCAAAATTCTAAAAGTATAAAACACAAAAAATTCTCACCAAAGAAGGAAAATGTATCGTGCTCGGCAACCTCCTCCATGCGCTGTGGTGCAACTGATGTCCCTTTCTCCATAAATGTACTCAATGGGATCGTAATGTTGCAACCACACACACAAGTTGACCTGCTGTGAGGAAATGACGAGTCAGTACATTTCAAAAATGAAAAAGGTCATTTTGAAATCAACATGCATAATCAAAATTCTAAAAGTATAAAACACAAAAAATTCTCACCAAAGAAGGAAAATGTATCGTGCTCGGCAACCTCCTCCAGGCGCTGTGGTGCAATTGATGTCCCTTTCTCCATAAATGAACTCAATGGGATCGTAATGTTGCAACCACACACACAAGTTGACCTGCTGTGAGGAAATGACGAGTCAGTACATTTCAAACATGAAAAAGGTCATTTTGAAATCAACATGCATAATCAAAATTCTAAAAGTATAAAACACAAAAAATTCTCACCAAAGAAGAAAAATGTATCGTGCTCGGCAACCTCCTCCATGCGCTGTGGTGCAACTGATGTCCCTTTCTCCATAAATGTACTCAGTGTGATCGTAATGTTGCAACCACACACACAAGTTGACCTGCTGTGAGGAAATGACGAGTCAGTACATTTCAAACATGAAAAAGGTCATTTTGAAATCAACATGCATAATCAAAATTCTAAAAGTATAAAACACAAAAAATTCTCACCAAAGAAGGAAAATGTATCGTGCTCGGCAACCTCCTCCATGCGCTGTGGTGCAACTGATGTCCCTTTCTCCATAAATGTACTCAATGGGATCGTAATGTTGCAACCACACACTCAAGTTGAACCGCTGTGAGGAAATGACGAGTCAGTACATTTCAAACATGAAAAAGGTCATTTTGAAATCAACATGCATAATCAAAATTCTAAAAGTATAAAACACAAAAAATCCTCACCAAAGAAGGAAAATGTATCATGCTCGGCAACCTCCTCCATGCGCTGTGGTGCAACTGATGTCCCTTTCTCCATAAATGTACTCAATGGGATCGTAATGTTGCAACCACACACTCAAGTTGACCTGCTGTGAGGAAATGACGAGTCAGTACATTTCAAACATGAAAAAGGTCATTTTGGAATCAACATGCATAATCAAAATTCTAAAAGTATAAAACACAAAAAATTCTCACCAAAGAAGGAAAATGTATCGTGCTCGGCAACCTCCTCCATGCGCTGTGGTGCAACTGATGTCCCTTTCTCCATAAATGTACTCACTGGGATCGTAATGTTGCAACCACACACACAAGTTGTCCTGCTGTGAGGAAATGACGAGTCAGTACATTTCAAACATGAAAAAGGTCATTTTGAAATCAACATGCATAATCAAAATTCTAAAAGTATAAAACACAAAAAATTCTCACCAAAGAAGGAAAATGTATCATGCTCGGCAACCTCCTCCATGCGCTGTGGTGCAACTGATGTCCCTTTCTCCATAAATGTACTCAATGGGATCGTAATGTTGCAACCACACACTCAAGTTGACCTGCTGTGAGGAAATGACTAGTCAGTACATTTCAAACATGAAAAAGGTCATTTTGAAATCAACTTGCATAATCAAAATTCTAAAAGTATAAAACACAAAAAATTCTCACCAAAGAAGGAAAATGTATCGTGCTCGGCAACCTCCTCCATGCGCTGTGGTGCAACTGATGTCCCTTTCTCCATAAACGTACTCAATGGGATCGTAATGTTGCAACCACACACACAAGTTGACCTGCTGTGAGGAAATGACGAGTCAGTACATTTCAAACATGAAAGAGGTCATTTTGAAATCAACATGCATAGTCAAAATTCTAAAAGTATATAACACAAAAAATTCTCACCAAAGAAGGAAAATGTATCGTGCTCGGCAACCTCCTCCATGCGCTGTGGTGCAACTGATGTCCATTTCTCCATAAATGTAATCAATGGGATCGTAATGTTGCAACCACACACACAAGTTGACCTGCTGTGAGGAAAAGACGAGTCAGTACATTTCAAACATGAAAAAGTTCATTTTGAAATCAACATGCATAATCAAAATTCTAAAAGTATAAAACACAAAAAATTCTCACCAAAGAAGGAAAATGTATCGTGCTCGGCAACCTCCTCCATGCGCTGTGGTGCAACTGATGTCCCTTTCTCCATAAATGTACTCAATGGGATTGTAATGTTGCAACCACACACACAAGTTGACCTGCTGTGAGGAAAAAACGAGTTAGTACATTTCAAACATGAAAAAGGTCATTTTGAAATCAACATGCATAATCAAAATTCTAAAAGTATAAAACACAAAAAATTCTCACCAAAGAAGGAAAATGTATCGTGCTCGGCAACCTCCTCCATGCGCTGTGGTGCAACTGATGTCCCTTTCTCCATAAATGTACTCAATGGGATCGTAATGTTGCAACCACACACTCAAGTTGACCTGCTGTGAGGACATGACTAGTCAGTACATTTCAAACATGAAAAAGGTCATTTTGAAATCAACATGCATAATCAAAATTCTAAAAATATAAAACACAAAAAATTCTCACCAAAGAAGGAAAATGTATCGTGCTCGGCAACCTCCTCCATGCGCTGTGGTGCAACTGATGTCCCTTTCTCCATAAATGTACTCAATGGGATCGTAATGTTGCAACCACACACACAAGTTGACCTGCTGTGAGGAAATGACGAGTCAGTACATTTCAAACATGAAAAAGGTCATTTTGAAATCAACATGCATAATCAAAATTCTAAAAGTATAAAACACAAAAAATTCTCACCAAAGAAGGAAAATGTATCGTGCTCGGCAACCTCCTCCATGCGCTGTGGTGCAACTGATGTCCCTTTCTCCATAAATGTAATCAATGGGATCGTAATGTTGCAACCACACACACAAGTTGACCTGCTGTGAGGAAAAGACGAGTCAGTACATTTCAAACATGAAAAAGGTCATTTTGAAATCAACATGCATAATCAAAATTCTAAAAGTATAAAACACAAAAAATTCTCACCAAAGAAGGAAAATGTATCGTGCTCGGCAACCTCCTCCATGCGCTGTGGTGCAACTGATGTCCCTTTCTCCATAAATGTACTCAATGGGATCGTAAAGTTGCAACCACACACACAAGTTGACCTGCTGTGAGGAAATGACGAGTCAGTACATTTCAAACATGATAAAGGTCATTTTGAAATTAACATGCATAATCAAAATTCTAAAAGTATAAAACACAAAAAATTCTCACCAAAGAAGGAAAATGTATCGTGCTCGGCAACCTCCTCCATGCGCTGTGGTGCAACTGATGTCCCTTTCTCCATAAATGTAATCAATGGGATCGTAATGTTGCAACCACACACTCAAGTTGACCTGCTGTGAGGAAATGACTAGTCAGTACATTTCAAACATGAAAAAGGTCATTTTGAAATCAACATGCATAATCAAAATTCTAAAAGTATAAAACACAAAAAATTCTCACCAAAGAAGGAAAATGTATCGTGCTCGGCAACCTCCTCCATGCGCTGTGGTGCAACTGATGTCCCTTTCTCCATAAATGTACTCAATGGGATCGTAATGTTGCAACCACACACACAAGTTGACCTGCTGTGAGGAAATGACGAGTCAGTACATTTCAAACATGAAAAAGGTCATTTTGAAATCAACATGCATAATCAAAATTCTAAAAGTATAAAACACAAAAAATTCTCACCAAAGAAGGAAAATGTATCGTGCTCGGCAACCTCCTCCATGCGCTGTGGTGCAACTGATGTCCCTTTCTCCATAAATGTACTCAATGGGATCGTAATGTTGCAACCACACACACAAGTTGACCTGCTGTGAGGAAATGACGAGTCAGTACATTTCAAACATGAAAAAGGTCATTTTGAAATCAACATGCATAATCAAAATTCTAAAAGTATAAAACACAAAAAATTCTCACCAAAGAAGGAAAATGTATCGTGCTCGGCAACCTCCTCCATGCGCTGTGGTGCAACTGATGTCCCTTTCTCCATAAATGTACTCAATGGGATCGTAATGTTGCAACCACACACACAAGTTGACCTGCTGTGAGGAAATGACGAGTCAGTACATTTCAAACATGAAAAAGGTCATTTTGAAATCAACATGCATAATCAAAATTCTAAAAGTATAAAACACAAAAAATTCTCACCAAAGAAGGAAAATGTATCGTGCTCGGCAACCTCCTCCATGCGCTGTGGTGCAACTGATGTCCCTTTCTCCATAAATGTACTCAATGGGATCGTAATGTTGCAACCACACACACAAGTTGACCTGCTGTGAGGAAATGACGAGTCAGTACATTTCAAACATGAAAAAGGTCATTTTGAAATCAACATGCATAATCAAAATTCTAAAAGTATAAAACACAAAAAATTCTCACCAAAGAAGGAAAATGTATCGTGCTCGGCAACCTCCTCCATGCGCTGTGGTGCAACTGATGTCCCTTTCTCCATAAATGTACTCAATGGGATCGTAATGTTGCAACCACACACACAAGTTGACCTGCTGTGAGGAAATGACGAGTCAGTACATTTCAAACATGAAAAAGGTCATTTTGAAATCAACATGCATAATCAAAATTCTAAAAGTATAAAACACAAAAAATTCTCACCAAAGAAGGAAAACGAATCGTGCTCGGCAACCTCCTCCATGCGCTGTGGTGCAACTGATGTCCCTTTCTCCATAAATGTAATCAATGGGATCGTAATGTTGCAACCACACACACAAGTTGACCTGCTGTGAGGAAAAGACGAGTCAGTACATTTCAAACATGAAAAAGGTCATTTTGAAATCAACATGCATAATCAAAATTCTAAAAGTATAAAACACAAAAAATTCTCACCAAAGAAGGAAAATGTAACGTGCTCGGCAACCTCCCCCATGCGCTGTGGTGCAACTGATGTCCCTTTCTCCATAAAAGTACTCAATGGGATCGTAATGTTGCAACCACACACACAAGTTGACCTTCTGTGAGGAAAAGACGAGTCAGTACATTTCAAACATGAAAAAGGTCATTTTGAAATCAACATGCATAATCAAAATTCTAAAAGTATAAAACACAAAAAATTCTCACCAAAGAAGGAAAATGTATCGTGCTCGGCAACCTCCTCCATGCGCTGTGGTGCAACTGATGTCCCTTTCTCCATAAATGTACTCAATGGGATCGTAATGTTGCAACCACACACACAAGTTGACCTGCTGTGAGGAAATGACGAGTCAGTACATTTCAAACATGAAAAAGGTCATTTTGAAATCAACATGCATAATCAAAATTCTAAAAGTATAAAACACAAAAAATTCTCACCAAAGAAGGAAAATGTATCGTGCTCGGCAACCTCCTCCATGCGCTGTGGTGCAACTGATGTCCCTTTCTCCATAAAAGTACTCAATGGGATCGTAATGTTGCAACCACACACACAATTTGACCTGCTGTGAGGAAATAACGAGTCAGTACATTTCAAACATGAAAAACGTCATTTTGAAATCAACATGCATAATCAAAATTCTAAAAGTATAAAACACAAAAAATTCTCACCAAAGAAGGAAAATGTATTGTGCTCGGCAACCTCCTCCATGCGCTGTGGTGCAACTGATGTCCCTTTCTCCATAAATGTACTCAATGGGATCGTAATGTTGCAACCACACACACAAGTTGACCTGCTGTGAGGAAAAGACGAGTCAGTACATTTCAAACATGAAAAAGGTCATTTTGAAATCAACATGCATAATCAAAATTCTAAAAGTATAAAACACAAAAAATTCTCACCAAAGAAGGAAAATGTATCATGCTCGGCAACCTCCTCCATGCGCTGTGGTGCAACTGATGTCCCTTTCTCCATAAATGTACTCAATGGGATCGTAATGTTGCAACCACACACACAAGTTGACCTGCTGTGAGGAAATGACGAGTCAGTACATTTCAAACATGAAAAAGGTCATTTTAAAATCAACATGCATAATCAAAATTCTAAAAGTATAAAACACAAAAAATTCTCACCAAAGAAAAAAAATGTATCATGCTCGGCAACCTCCTCCATGCGCTGTGGTGCAACTGATGTCCCTTTCTCCATAAATGTACTCAATGGGATCGTAATGTTGCAACCACACACACAAGTTGACCTGCTGTGAGGAAAAGACGAGTCAGTACATTTCAAACATGAAAAAGGTCATTTTGAAATCAACATGCATAATCAAAATTCTAAAAGTATAAAACACAAAAAAAATTCTCACCAAAGAAGGAAAATGTATCGTGCTCGGCAACCTCCTCCATGCGCTGTGGTGCAACTGATGTCCCTTTCTCCATAAATGTACTCAATGGGATCGTAATGTTGCAACCACACACTCAAGTTGACCTGCTGTGAGGAAATGACGAGTCAGTACATTTCAAACATGAAAAAGGTCATTTTGAAATCAACATGCATAATCAAAATTCTAAAAGTATAAAACACAAAAAATTCTCACCAAAGAAGGAAAATGTATCATGCTAGGCAACCTCCTCCATGCGCTGTGGTGCAACTGATGTCCCTTTCTCCATAAATGTACTCAATGGGATCGTAATGTTGCAACCACACACACAAGTTGACCTGCTGTGAGGAAAAGACGAGTCAGTACATTTCAAACATGAAAAAGGTCATTTTGAAATCAACATGCATAATCAAAATTCTAAAAGTATAAAACACAAAAAATTCTCACCAAAGAAGGAAAATGTATCGTGCTCGGCAACCTCCTCCATGCCCTGTCGTGCAACTGATGTCCCTTTCTCCATAAATGTACTCAATGGGATCGTAATGTTGCAACCAGACACACAAGTTGACCTGCTGTGAGGAAATGACGAGTCAGTACATTTCAAACATGAAAAAGGTCATTTTGAAATCAACATGCATAATCAAAATTCTAAAAGTATAAAACACAAAAAAATCTCACCAAAGAGGGAAAATGTATCATGCTCGGCAACCTCCTCCATGCGCTGTGGTGCAACTGATGTCCCTTTCTCCATAAATGTACTCAATGGGATCGTAATGTTGCAACCACACACACAAGTTGACCTGCTGTGAGGAAATGACGAGTCAGTACATTTCAAACATGAAAAAGGTCATTTTGAAATCAACATGCATAATCAAAATTCTAAAAGTATAAAACACAAAAAATTCTCACCAAAGAAGGAAAATGTATCGTGCTCGGCAACCTCCTCCATGCGCTGTGGTGCAACTGATGTCCCTTTCTCCATAAAAGTACTCTATGGGATCGTTATGTTGCAACCAGACACACAAGTTGACCTGCTGTGAGGAAATGACGAGTCAGTACATTTCAAACATGAAAAAGGTCATTTTGAAATCAACATGCATAATCAAAATTCTAAAAGTATAAAACACAAAAAATTCTCACCAAAGAAGGAAAATGTAACGTGCTCGGCAACCTCCTCCATGCGCTGTGGTGCAACTGATGTCCCTTTCTCCATAAAAGTACTCAATGGGATCGTAATGTTGCAACCACACACACAAGTTGACCTGGTGTGAGGAAAAGACGAGTCAGTACATTTCAAACATGAAAAAGGTCATTTTGAAATCAACATGCATAATCAAAATTCTAAAAGTATAAAACACAAAAAAATCTCACCAAAGAGGGAAAATGTATCATGCTCGGCAACCTCCTCCATGCGCTGTGGTGCAACTGATGTCCCTTTCTCCATAAATGTACTCAATGGGATCGTAATGTTGCAACCACACACACAAGTTGACCTGCTGTGAGGAAATGACGAGTCAGTACATTTCAAACATGAAAAAGGTCATTTTGAAATCAACATGCATAATCAAAATTCTAAAAGTATAAAACACAAAAAATTCTCACCAAAGAAGGAAAATGTATCGTGCTCGGCAACCTCCTCCATGCGCTGTGGTGCAACTGATGTCCCTTTCTCCATAAAAGTACTCTATGGGATCGTAATGTTGCAACCACACACACAAGTTGACCTGCTGTGAGGAAATGACGAGTCAGTACATTTCAAACATGAAAAAGGTCATTTTGAAATCAACATGCATAATCAAAATTCTAAAAGTATAAAACACAAAAAATTCTCACCAAAGAAGGAAAATGTATCGTGCTCGGCAACCTCCTCCATGCGCTGTGGTGCAACTGATGTCCCTTTCTCCATAAATGTACTCAATGGGATCGTAATGTTGCAACCACACACACAAGTTGACCTGCTGTGAGGAAAAGACGAGTCAGTACATTTCAAACATGAAAAAGGTCATTTTGAAATCAACATGCATAATCAAAATTCTAAAAGTTTAAAACACAAAAAATTCTCACCAAAGAAGGAAAATGTATCGTGCTCGGCAACCTCCTCCATGCGCTGTGGTGCAACTGATGTCCCTTTCTCCATAAATGTACTCAATGGGATCGTAATGTTGCAACCACACACACAAGTTGACCTGCTGTGAGGAAATGACGAGTCAGTACATTTCAAACATGAATAAGGTCATTTTGAAATCAACATGCATAATCAAAATTCTAAAAGTATAAAACACAAAAAATTCTCACCAAAGAAGGAAAATGTATCATGCTCGGCAACCTCCTCCATGCGCTGTGGTGCAACTGATGTCCCTTTCTCCATAAATGTACTCAATGGGATCGTAATGTTGCAACCACACACACAAGTTGACCTGCTGTGAGGAAAAGACGAGTCAGTACATTTCAAACATGAAAAAGGTCATTTTGAAATCAACATGCATAATCAAAATTCTAAAAGTATAAAACACAAAAAATTCTCACCAAAGAAGGAAAATGTATCGTGCTCGGCAACCTCCTCCATGCGCTGTGGTGCAACTGATGTCCCTTTCTCCATATATGTACTCAATGGGATCGTAATGTTGCAACCACACACACAAGTAGACCTGCTGTGAGGAAATGATGAGTCAGTACATTTCAAACATGAAAAAAGTCATTTTGAAATCAACATGCATATTAAAAATTCTAAAAGTATAAAACACAAAAAATTCTCACCAAAGAAGGAAAATGTATCGTGCTCGGCAACCTCCTCCATGCGCTGTCGTGCAACTGATGTCCCTTTCTCCATAAATGTACTCAATGGGATCGTAATGTTGCAACCACACACACAAGTTGACCTGCTGTGAGGAAATGACGAGTCAGTACATTTCAAACATGAAAAAGGTCATTTTGAAATCAACATGCATAATCAAATTTTAAAAGTATAAAACACAAAAAATTCTCACCAAAGAAGGAAAATGTATCGTGCTCGGCAACCTCCTCCATGCGCTGTCGTGCAACTGATGTCCCTTTCTCCATAAATGTACTCAATGGGATCGTAATGTTGCAACCACACACACAAGTTGACCTGCTGTGAGGAAATGACGAGTCAGTACATTTCAAACATGAAAAAGGTCATTTTGAAATCAACATGCATAATCAAAATTCTAAAAGTATAAAACACAAAAAATTCTCACCAAAGAAGGAAAATGTATCGTGCTCGGCAACCTCCTCCATGCGCTGTGGTGCAACTGATGTCCCTTTCTCCATAAATGTACTCAATGGGATCGTAATGTTGCAACCACACACACAAGTTGACCTGCTGTGAGGAAAAGACGAGTCAGTACATTTCAAACATGAAAAAAGTCATTTTGAAATCAACATGCATAATCAAAATTCTAAAAGTATAAAACACAAAAAATTCTCACCAAAGAAGGAAAATGTATCATGCTCGGCAACCTCCTCCATGCGCTGTGGTGCAACTGATGTCCCTTTCTCCATAATTGTACTCAATGGGATCGTAATGTTGCAACAACACACACAAGTTGACCTGCTGTGAGGAAATGACGAGTCAGTACATTTCAAACATGAAAAAGGTCATTTTGTAATCAACATGCATAATCAAAATTCTAAAAGTATAAAACACAAAAAATTCTCACCAAAGAAGGAAAATGTATCATGCTCGGCAACCTCCTCCATGCGCTGTGGTGCAACTGATGTCCCTTTGTCCATAAATGAACTCAATGGGATCGTAATGTTGCAACCACACACACAAGTTGACCTGCTGTGAGGAAAAGACGAGTCAGTACATTTCAAACATGAAAAAGGTCATTTTGAAATCAACATGCATAATCAAAATTCTAAAAGTATAAAACACAAAAAATTCTCACCAAAGAAGGAAAATGTATCGTGCTCGGCAACCTCCTCCATGCGCTGTGGTGCAACTGATGTCCCTTTCTCCATAAATGTACTCAATGGGATCGTAATGTTGCAACCACACACACAAGTTGACCTGCTGTGAGGAAATGACGAGTCAGTACATTTCTAACATGAAAAAGGTCATTTTGAAATCAACATGCATAATCAAAATTCTAAAAGTATAAAACACAAAAAATTCTCACCAAAGAAGGAAAATGTATCGCGCTCGGCAACCTCCTCCATGCGCTGTGGTGCAACTGATGTCCCTTTCTCCATAAATGTACTCAATGGGATCGTAATGTTGCAACCACACACACAAGTAGACCTGCTGTGAGGAAATGACGAGTCAGTACATTTCAAACATGAAAAAGGTCATTTTGAAATCAACATGCATAATCAAAATTCTAAAAGTATAAAACACAAAAAATTCTCAACAAAGAAGGAAAATGTATCGCGCTCGGCAACCTCCTCCATGCGCTGGGGTGCAACTGATGTCCCTTTCTCCATAAATGAACTCAATGGGATCGTAATGTTGCAACCACACACACAAGTTGACCTGCTGTGAGGAAAAGACGAGTCAGTACATTTCAAACATGAAAAAGGTCATTTTGAAATCAACATGCATAATCAAAATTCTAAAAGTATAAAACACAAAAAATTCTCACCAAAGAAGGAAAATGTATCATGCTCGGCAACCTCCTCCATGCGCTGTGGTGCAACTGATGTCCCTTTCTCCATAAATGTACTCAATGGGATCGTAATGTTGCAACCACACACACAAGTTGACCTGCTGTGAGGAAATGACGAGTCAGTACATTTCAAACATGAAAAAGGTCATTTTGAAATCAACATGCATAATCAGAATTCTAAAAGTATAAAACACAAAAAATTCTCACCAAAGAAGGAAAATGTATCGCGCTCGGCAACCTCCTCCATGCGCTGTGGTGCAACTGATGTCCCTTTCTCCATAAATGTACTCAATGGGATCGTAATGTTGCAACCACACACACAAGTAGACCTGCTGTGAGGAAATGACGAGTCAGTACATTTCAAACATGAAAAAGGTCATTTTGAAATCAACATGCATAATCAAAATTCTAAAAGTATAAAACACAAAAAATTCTCACCAAAGAAGGAAAATGTATCGTGCTCGGCAACCTCCTCCATGCGCTGTGGTGCAACTGATGTCCCTTTCTCCATAAATGTACTCAATGGGATCGTAATGTTGCAACCACACACACAAGTTGACCTGCTGTGAGGAAATGACGAGTCAGTACATTTCAAACATGAAAAAGGTCATTTTGAAATCAACATGCATAATCAAAATTCTAAAAGTATAAAACACAAAAAATTCTCACCAAAGAAGGAAAATGTATCGTGCTCGGCAACCTCCTCCATGCGCTGTGGTGCAACTGATGTCCCTTTCTCCATAAATGTACTCAATGGGATCGTAATGTTGCAACCACACACACAAGTTGACCTGCTGTGAGAAAAGACGAGTCAGTACATTTCAAACATGAAAAAGGTCATTTTGAAATCAACATGCATAATCAAAATTCTAAAAGTATAAAACACAAAAAATTCTCACCAAAGAAGGAAAATGTATCATGCTCGGCAACCTCCTCCATGCGCTGTGGTGCAACTGATGTCCCTTTGTCCATAAATGAACTCAATGTGATCGTAATGTTGCAACCACACACACAAGTTGACCTGCTGTGAGGAAAAGACGAGTCAGTACATTTCAAACATGAAAAAGGTCATTTTGAAATCAACATGCATAATCAAAATTCTAAAAGTATAAAACACAAAAAATTCTCACCAAAGAAGGAAAATGTATCGTGCTCGGCAACCTCCTCCATGCGCTGTGGTGCAACTGATGTCCCTTTCTCCATAAATGTACTCAATGGGATCGTAATGTTGCAACCACACACACAAGTTGACCTGCTGTGAGGAAATGATGAGTCAGTACATTTCAAACATGAAAAAGGTCATTTTGAAATCAACATGCATAATCAAAATTCTAAAAGTATAAAACACAAAAAATTCTCACCAAAGAAGGAAAATGTATCGCGCTCGGCAACCTCCTCCATGCGCTGTGGTGCAACTGATGTCCCTTTCTCCATAAATGTACTCAATGGGATCGTAATGTTGCAACCACACACACAAGTAGACCTGCTGTGAGGAAATGACGAGTCAGTACATTTCAAACATGAAAAAGGTCATTTTGAAATCAACATGCATAATCAAAATTCTAAAAGTATAAAACACAAAAAATTCTCAACAAAGAAGGAAAATGTATCGCGCTCGGCAACCTCCTCCATGCGCTGTGGTGCAACTGATGTCCCTTTCTCCATAAATGAACTCAATGGGATCGTAATGTTGCAACCACACACACAAGTTGACCTGCTGTGAGGAAAAGACGAGTCAGTACATTTCAAACATGAAAAAGGTCATTTTGAAATCAACATGCATAATCAAAATTCTAAAAGTATAAAACACAAAAAATTCTCACCAAAGAAGGAAAATGTATCGTGCTCGGCAACCTCCTCCATGCGCTGTGGTGCAACTGATGTCCCTTTCTCCATAAATGTACTCAATGGGATCGTAATGTTGCAACCACACACACAAGTTGACCTGCTGTGAGGAAATGACGAGTCAGTACATTTCAAACATGAAAAAGGTCATTTTGAAATCAACATGCATAATCAAAATTCTAAAAGTATAAAACACAAAAAATTCTCACCAAAGAAGGAAAATGTATCGCGCTCGGCAACCTCCTCCATGCGCTGTGGTGCAACTGATGTCCCTTTCTCCATAAATGTACTCAATGGGATCGTAATGTTGCAACCACACACACAAGTTGACCTGCTGTGAGGAAATGACGAGTCAGTACATTTCAAACATGAAAAAGGTCATTTTGAAATCAACATGCATAATCAAAATTCTAAAAGTATAAAACACAAAAAATTCTCACCAAAGAAGGAAAATGTATCGTGCTCGGCAACCTCCTCCATGCGCTGTGGTGCAACTGATGTCCCTTTCTCCATAAATGTACTCAATGGGATCGTAATGTTGCAACCACACACACAAGTTGACCTGCTGTGAGGAAATGACGAGTCAGTACATTTCAAACATGAAAAAGGTCATTTTGAAATCAACATGCATAATCAAAATTCTAAAAGTATAAAACACAAAAAATTCTCACCAAAGAAGGAAAATGTATCGTGCTCGGCAACCTCCTCCATGCGCTGTGGTGCAACTGATGTCCCTTTCTCCACAAATGTACTCAATGGGATCGTAATGTTGCAACCACACACACAAGTTGACCTGCTGTGAGGAAATGACGAGTCAGTACATTTCAAACATGAAAAAGGTCATTTTGAAATCAACATGCATAATCAAAATTCTAAAAGTATAAAACACAAAAAATTCTCACCAAAGAAGGAAAATGTATCGTGCTCGGCAACCTCCTCCATGCGCTGTGGTGCAACTGATGTCCCTTTCTCCATAAATGTACTCAATGGGATCGTAATGTTGCAACCACACACACAAGTTGACCTGCTGTGAGGAAATGACGAGTCAGTACATTTCAAACATGAAAAAGGTCATTTTGAAATCAACATGCATAATCAAAATTCTAAAAGTATAAAACACAAAAAATTCTCACCAAAGAAGGAAAATGTATCGTGCTCGGCAACCTCCTCCATGCGCTGTGGTGCAACTGATGTCCCTTTCTCCATAAATGTACTCAATGGGATCGTAATGTTGCAACCACACACACAAGTTGACCTGCTGTGAGGAAATGTCGAGTCAGTACATTTCAAACATGAAAAAGGTCATTTTGAAATCAACATGCATAATCAAAATTCTAAAAGTATAAAACACAAAAAATTCTCACCAAAGAAGGAAAATGTATCGTGCTCGGCAACCTCCTCCATGCGCTGTGGTGCAACTGATGTCCCTTTCTCCACAAATGTACTCAATGGGATCGTAATGTTGCAACCACACACACAAGTTGACCTGCTGTGAGGAAATGACGAGTCAGTACATTTCAAACATGAAAAAGGTCATTTTGAAATCAACATGCATAATCAAAATTCTAAAAGTATAAAACACAAAAAATTCTCACCAAAGAAGGAAAATGTATCGCGCTCGGCAACCTCCTCCATGCGCTGTGGTGCAACTGATGTCCCTTTCTCCATAAATGTACTCAATGGGATCGTAATGTTGCAACCACACACACAAGTAGACCTGCTGTGAGGAAATGACGAGTCAGTACATTTCAAACATGAAAAAGGTCATTTTGAAATCAACATGCATAATCAAAATTCTAAAAGTATAAAACACAAAAAATTCTCACCAAAGAAGGAAAATGTATCGTGCTCGGCAACCTCCTCCATGCGCTGTGGTGCAACTGATGTCCCTTTCTCCATAAATGTACTCAATGGGATCGTAATGTTGCAACCACACACACAAGTTGACCTGCTGTGAGGAAATGACGAGTCAGTACATTTCAAACATGAAAAAGGTCATTTTGAAATCAACATGCATAATCAAAATTCTAAAAGTATAAAACACAAAAAATTCTCACCAAAGAAGGAAAATGTATCGTGCTCGGCAACCTCCTCCATGCGCTGTGGTGCAACTGATGTCCCTTTCTCCACAAATGTACTCAATGGGATCGTAATGTTGCAACCACACACACAAGTTGACCTGCTGTGAGGAAATGACGAGTCAGTACATTTCAAACATGAAAAAGGTCATTTTGAAATCAACATGCATAATCAAAATTCTAAAAGTATAAAACACAAAAAATTCTCATCAAAGAAGGAAAATGTATCGTGCTCGGCAACCTCCTCCATGCGCTGTGGTGCAACTGATGTCCCTTTCTCCACAAATGTACTCAATGGGATCGTAATGTTGCAACCACACACACAAGTTGACCTGCTGTGAGGAAATGACGAGTCAGTACATTTCAAACATGAAAAAGGTCATTTTGAAATCAACATGCATAATCAAAATTCTAAAAGTATAAAACACAAAAAATTCTCACCAAAGAAGGAAAATGTATCGCGCTCGGCAACCTCCACCATGCGCTGTGGTGCAACTGATGTCCCTTTCTCCATAAATGTACTCAATGGGATTGGAATGTTGCAACCACACACACAAGTTGACCTGCTGTGAGGAAATGACGAGTCAGTACATTTCAAACATGAAAAAGGTCATTTTGAAATCAACATGCATAATCAAAATTCTAAAAGTATAAAACACAAAAAATTCTCACCAAAGAAGGAAAATGTATCGTGCTCGGAAACCTCCTCCATGCGCTGTGGTGCAACTGATGTCCCTTTCTCCATAAATGTACTCAATGGGATCGTAATGTTGCAACCACACACACAAGTAGACCTGCTGTGAGGAAATGACGAGTCAGTACATTTCAAACATGAAAAAGGTCATTTTGAAATCAACATGCATAATCAAAATTCTAAAAGTATAAAACACAAAAAATTCTCACCAAAGAAGGAAAATGTATCGTGCTCGGCAACCTCCTCCATGCGCTGTGGTGCAACTGATGTCCCTTTCTCCACAAATGTACTCAATGGGATCGTAATGTTGCAACCACACACACAAGTTGACCTGCTGTGAGGAAATGACGAGTCAGTACATTTCAAACATGAAAAAGGTCATTTTGAAATCAACATGCATAATCAAAATTCTAAAAGTATAAAACACAAAAAATTCTCACCAAAGAAGGAAAATGTATCGTGCTCGGCAACCTCCTCCATGCGCTGTGGTGCAACTGATGTCCCTTTCTCCATAAATGTACTCAATGGGATCGTAATGTTGCAACCACACACACAAGTTGACCTGCTGTGAGGAAATGACGAGTCAGTACATTTCAAACATGAAAAAGGTCATTTTGAAATCAACATGCATAATCAAAATTCTAAAAGTATAAAACACAAAAAATTCTCACCAAAGAAGGAAAATGTATCGTGCTCGGCAACCTCCTCCATGCGCTGTGGTGCAACTGATGTCCCTTTCTCCATAAATGTACTCAATGGGATCGTAATGTTGCAACCACACACACAAGTTGACCTGCTGTGAGGAAATGTCGAGTCAGTACATTTCAAACATGAAAAAGGTCATTTTGAAATCAACATGCATAATCAAAATTCTAAAAGTATAAAACACAAAAAATTCTCACCAAAGAAGGAAAATGTATCGTGCTCGGCAACCTCCTCCATGCGCTGTGGTGCAACTGATGTCCCTTTCTCCACAAATGTACTCAATGGGATCGTAATGTTGCAACCACACACACAAGTTGACCTGCTGTGAGGAAATGACGAGTCAGTACATTTCAAACATGAAAAAGGTCATTTTGAAATCAACATGCATAATCAAAATTCTAAAAGTATAAAACACAAAAAATTCTCACCAAAGAAGGAAAATGTATCGCGCTCGGCAACCTCCTCCATGCGCTGTGGTGCAACTGATGTCCCTTTCTCCATAAATGTACTCAATGGGATCGTAATGTTGCAACCACACACACAAGTAGACCTGCTGTGAGGAAATGACGAGTCAGTACATTTCAAACATGAAAAAGGTCATTTTGAAATCAACATGCATAATCAAAATTCTAAAAGTATAAAACACAAAAAATTCTCACCAAAGAAGGAAAATGTATCGTGCTCGGCAACCTCCTCCATGCGCTGTGGTGCAACTGATGTCCCTTTCTCCATAAATGTACTCAATGGGATCGTAATGTTGCAACCACACACACAAGTTGACCTGCTGTGAGGAAATGACGAGTCAGTACATTTCAAACATGAAAAAGGTCATTTTGAAATCAACATGCATAATCAAAATTCTAAAAGTATAAAACACAAAAAATTCTCACCAAAGAAGGAAAATGTATCGTGCTCGGCAACCTCCTCCATGCGCTGTGGTGCAACTGATGTCCCTTTCTCCACAAATGTACTCAATGGGATCGTAATGTTGCAACCACACACACAAGTTGACCTGCTGTGAGGAAATGACGAGTCAGTACATTTCAAACATGAAAAAGGTCATTTTGAAATCAACATGCATAATCAAAATTCTAAAAGTATAAAACACAAAAAATTCTCATCAAAGAAGGAAAATGTATCGTGCTCGGCAACCTCCTCCATGCGCTGTGGTGCAACTGATGTCCCTTTCTCCACAAATGTACTCAATGGGATCGTAATGTTGCAACCACACACACAAGTTGACCTGCTGTGAGGAAATGACGAGTCAGTACATTTCAAACATGAAAAAGGTCATTTTGAAATCAACATGCATAATCAAAATTCTAAAAGTATAAAACACAAAAAATTCTCACCAAAGAAGGAAAATGTATCGCGCTCGGCAACCTCCACCATGCGCTGTGGTGCAACTGATGTCCCTTTCTCCATAAATGTACTCAATGGGATTGGAATGTTGCAACCACACACACAAGTTGACCTGCTGTGAGGAAATGACGAGTCAGTACATTTCAAACATGAAAAAGGTCATTTTGAAATCAACATGCATAATCAAAATTCTAAAAGTATAAAACACAAAAAATTCTCACCAAAGAAGGAAAATGTATCGTGCTCGGAAACCTCCTCCATGCGCTGTGGTGCAACTGATGTCCCTTTCTCCATAAATGTACTCAATGGGATCGTAATGTTGCAACCACACACACAAGTAGACCTGCTGTGAGGAAATGACGAGTCAGTACATTTCAAACATGAAAAAGGTCTTTTTGAAATCAACATGCATAATCAAAATTCTAAAAGTATAAAACACAAAAAATTCTCAACAAAGAAGGAAAATGTATCGTGCTCGGCAACCTCCTCCATGCGCTGTGGTGCAACTGATGTCCCTTTCTCCATAAATGTACTCAATGGGATCGTAATGTTGCAACCACACACACAAGTAGACCTGCTGTGAGGAAATGACGAGTCAGTACATTTTAAACATGAAAAAGGTCATTTTGAAATCAACATGCATAATCAAAATTCTAAAAGTATAAAACACAAAAAATTCTCACCAAAGAAGGAAAATGTATCGCGCTCGGCAACCTCCACCATGCGCTGTGGTGCAACTGATGTCCCTTTGTCCATAAATGTACTCAATGGGATTGGAATGTTGCAACCACACACACAAGTTGACCTGCTGTGAGGAAATGATGAGTCAGTACATTTCAAACATGAAAAAGGTCATTTTGAAATCAACATGCATAATCAAAATTCTAAAAGTATAAAACACAAAAAATTCTCACCAAAGAAGGAAAATGTATCGTGCTCGGCAACCTCCTCCATGCGCTGTGGTGCAACTGATGTCCCTTTCTCCACAAATGTACTCAATGGGATCGTAATGTTGCAACCACACACACAAGTTGACCTGCTGTGAGGAAATGACGAGTCAGTACATTTCAAACATGAAAAAGGTCATTTTGAAATCAACATGCATAATCAAAATTCTAAAAGTATAAAACACAAAAAATTCTCACCAAAGAAGGAAAATGTATCGTGCTCGGCAACCTCCTCCATGCGCTGTGGTGCAACTGATGTCCCTTTCTCCATAAATGTACTCAATGGGATCGTAATGTTGCAACCACACACACAAGTTGACCTGCTGTGAGGAAATGATGAGTCAGTACATTTCAAACATGAAAAAGGTCATTTTGAAATCAACATGCATAATCAAAATTCTAAAAGTATAAAACACAAAAAATTCTCACCAAAGAAGGAAAATGTATCGTGCTCGGCAACCTCCTCCATGCGCTGTGGTGCAACTGATGTCCCTTTCTCCATAAATGTACTCAATGGGATCGTAATGTTGCAACCACACACACAAGTTGACCTGCTGTGAGGAAATGACGAGTCAGTACATTTCAAACATGAAAAAGGTCATTTTGAAATCAACATGCATAATCAAAATTCTAAAAGTATAAAACACAAAAAATTCTCACCAAAGAAGGAAAATGTATCGTGCTCGGCAACCTCCTCCATGCGCTGTGGTGCAACTGATGTCCCTTTCTCCACAAATGTACTCAATGGGATCGTAATGTTGCAACCACACACACAAGTTGACCTGCTGTGAGGAAATGACGAGTCAGTACATTTCAAACATGAAAAAGGTCATTTTGAAATCAACATGCATAATCAAAATTCTAAAAGTATAAAACACAAAAAATTCTCACCAAAGAAGGAAAATGTATCACGCTCGGCAACCTCCACCATGCGCTGTGGTGCAACTGATGTCCCTTTCTCCATAAATGTACTCAATGGGATTGGAATGTTGCAACCACACACACAAGTTGACCTGCTGTGAGGAAATGACGAGTCAGTACATTTCAAACATGAAAAAGGTCATTTTGAAATCAACATGCATAATCAAAATTCTAAAAGTATAAAACACAAAAAATTCTCACCAAAGAAGGAAAATGTATCGTGCTCGGAAACCTCCTCCATGCGCTGTGGTGCAACTGATGTCCCTTTCTCCATAAATGTACTCAATGGGATCGTAATGTTGCAACCACACACACAAGTAGACCTGCTGTGAGGAAATGACGAGTCAGTACATTTCAAACATGAAAAAGGTCATTTTGAAATCAACATGCATAATCAAAATTCTAAAAGTATAAAACACAAAAAATTCTCACCAAAGAAGGAAAATGTATCGTGCTCGGCAACCTCCTCCATGCGCTGTGGTGCAACTGATGTCCCTTTCTCCATAAATGTACTCAATGGGATCGTAATGTTGCAACCACACACACAAGTAGACCTGCTGTGAGGAAATGACGAGTCAGTACATTTCAAACATGAAAAAGGTCATTTTGAAATCAACATGCATAATCAAAATTCTAAAAGTATAAAACACAAAAAATTCTCACCAAAGAAGGAAAATGTATCGCGCTCGGCAACCTCCTCCATGCGCTGTGGTGCAACTGATGTCCCTTTCTCCATAAATGTACTCAATGGGATCGTAATGTTGCAAACACACACAAGTTGACCTGCTGTGAGGAAATGACGAGTCAGTACATTTCAAACATGAAAAAGGTCATTTTGAAATCAACATGCATAATCAAAATTCTAAAAGTATAAAACACAAAAAATTCTCAACAAAGAAGGAAAATGTATCGTGCTCGGCAACCTCCTCCATGCGCTGTGGTGCAACTGATGTCCCTTTCTCCATAAATGTACTCAATGGGATCGTAATGTTGCAACCACACACACAAGTAGACCTGCTGTGAGGAAATGACGAGTCAGTACATTTTAAACATGAAAAAGGTCATTTTGAAATCAACATGCATAATCAAAATTCTAAAAGTATAAAACACAAAAAATTCTCACCAAAGAAGGAAAATGTATCGCGCTCGGCAACCTCCACCATGCGCTGTGGTGCAACTGATGTCCCTTTCTCCATAAATGTACTCAATGGGATTGGAATGTTGCAACCACACACACAAGTTGACCTGCTGTGAGGAAATGACGAGTCAGTACATTTCAAACATGAAAAAGGTCATTTTGAAATCAACATGCATAATCAAAATTCTAAAAGTATAAAACACAAAAAATTCTCACCAAAGAAGGAAAATGTATCGTGCTCGGCAACCTCCTCCATGCGCTGTGGTGCAAATGATGTCCCTTTCTCCATAAATGTACTCAATGGGATCGTAATGTTGCAACCACACACACAAGTAGACCTGCTGTGAGGAAATGACGAGTCAGTACATTTCAAACATGAAAAAGGTCATTTTGAAATCAACATGCATAATCAAAATTCTAAAAGTATAAAACACAAAAAATTCTCACCAAAGAAGGAAAATGTATCGTGCTCGGCAACCTCCTCCATGCGCTGTGGTGCAACTGATGTCCCTTTCTCCATAAATGTACTCAATGGGATCGTAATGTTGCAACCACACACACAAGTAGACCTGCTGTGAGGAAATGACGAGTCAGTACATTTCAAACATGAAAAAGGTCATTTTGAAATCAACATGCATAATCAAAATTCTAAAAGTATAAAACACAAAAAATTCTCACCAAAGAAGGAAAATGTATCGCGCTCGGCAACCTCCTCCATGCGCTGTGGTGCAACTGATGTCCCTTTCTCCATAAATGTACTCAATGGGATCGTAATGTTGCAGCCACACACACAAGTTGACCTGCTGTGAGGAAATGACGAGTCAGTACATTTCAAACATGAAAAAGGTCATTTTGAAATCAACATGCATAATCAAAATTCTAAAAGTATAAAACACAAAAAATTCTCAACAAAGAAGGAAAATGTATCGTGCTCGGCAACCTCCTCCATGCGCTGTGGTGCAACTGATGTCCCTTTCTCCATAAATGTACTCAATGGGATCGTAATGTTGCAACCACACACACAAGTAGACCTGCTGTGAGGAAATGACGAGTCAGTACATTTCAAACATGAAAAAGGTCATTTTGAAATCAACATGCATAATCAAAATTCTAAAAGTATAAAACACAAAAAATTCTCACCAAAGAAGGAAAATGTATCGTGCTCGGCAACCTCCTCCATGCGCTGTGGTGCAACTGATGTCCCTTTCTCCATAAATGTACTCAATGGGATCGTAATGTTGCAACCACACACACAAGTGGACCTGCTGTGAGGAAATGACGAGTCAGTACATTTCAAACATGAAAAAGGTCATTTTGAAATCAACATGCATAATCAAAATTCTAAAAGTATAAAACACAAAAAATTCTCACCAAAGAAGGAAAATGTATCGCGCTCGGCAACCTCCTCCATGCGCTGTGGTGCAACTGATGTCCCTTTCTCCATAAATTTACTCAATGGGATTGGAATGTTGCAACCACACACACAAGTTGACCTGCTGTGAGGAAATGACGAGTCAGTACATTTCAAACATGAAAAAGGTCATTTTGAAATCAACATGCATAATCAAAATTCTAAAAGTATAAAACACAAAAAATTCTCACCAAAGAAGGAAAATGTATCGTGCTCGGCAACCTCCTCCATGCGCTGTGGTGCAACTGATGTCCCTTTCTCCATAAATGTACTCAATGGGATCGTAATGTTGCAACCACACACACAAGTAGACCTGCTGTGAGGAAATGACGAGTCAGTACATTTCAAACATGAAAAAGGTCATTTTGAAATCAACATGCATAATCAAAATTCTAAAAGTATAAAACACAAAAAATTCTCACCAAAGAAGGAAAATGTATCGTGCTCGGCAACCTCCTCCATGCGCTGTGGTGCAACTGATGTCCCTTTCTCCATAAATGTACTCAATGGGATCGTAATGTTGCAACCACACACACAAGTTGACCTGCTGTGAGGAAATGACGAGTCAGTACATTTCAAACATGAAAAAGGTCATTTTGAAATCAACATGCATAATCAAAATTCTAAAAGTATAAAACACAAAAAATTCTCACCAAAGAAGGAAAATGTATCGCGCTCGGCAACCTCCTCCATGCGCTGTGGTGCAACTGATGTCCCTTTCTCCATAAATGTACTCAATGGGATTGGAATGTTGCAACCACACACACAAGTTGACCTGCTGTGAGGAAATGACGAGTCAGTACATTTCAAACATGAAAAAGGTCATTTTGAAATCAACATGCATAATCAAAATTCTAAAAGTATAAAACACAAAAAATTCTCACCAAAGAAGGAAAATGTATCGTGCTCGGCAACCTCCTCCATGCGCTGTGGTGCAACTGATGTCCCTTTCTCCATAAATGTACTCAATGGGATCGTAATGTTGCAACCACACACACAAGTAGACCTGCTGTGAGGAAATGACGAGTCAGTACATTTCAAACATGAAAAAGGTCATTTTGAAATCAACATGCATAATCAAAATTCTAAAAGTATAAAACACAAAAAATTCTCACCAAAGAAGGAAAATGTATCGCGCTCGGCAACCTCCTCCATGCGCTGTGGTGCAACTGATGTCCCTTTCTCCATAAATGTACTCAATGGGATCGTAATGTTGCAACCACACACACAAGTTGACCTGCTGTGAGGAAATGACGAGTCAGTACATTTCAAACATGAAAAAGGTCATTTTGAAATCAACATGCATAATCAAAATTCTAAAAGTATAAAACACAAAAAATTCTCACCAAAGAAGGAAAATGTATCGTGCTCGGCAACCTCCTCCATGCGCTGTGGTGCAACTGATGTCCCTTTCTCCATAAATGTACTCAATGGGATCGTAATGTTGCAACCACACACACAAGTTGACCTGCTGTGAGGAAATGACGAGTCAGTACATTTCAAACACGAAAAAGGTCATTTTGAAATCAACATGCATAATCAAAATTCTAAAAGTATAAAACACAAAAAATTCTCAACAAAGAAGGAAAATGTATCGTGCTCGGCAACCTCCTCCATGCGCTGTGGTGCAACTGATGTCCCTTTCTCCATAAATGTACTCAATGGGATCGTAATGTTGCAACCACACACACAAGTAGACCTGCTGTGAGGAAATGACGAGTCAGTACATTTCAAACATGAAAAAGGTCATTTTGAAATCAACATGCATAATCAAAATTCTAAAAGTATAAAACACAAAAAATTCTCACCAAAGAAGGAAAATGTATCGTGCTCGGCAACCTCCTCCATGCGCTGTGGTGCAACTGATGTCCCTTTCTCCATAAATGTACTCAATGGGATCGTAATGTTGCAACCACACACACAAGTTGACCTGCTGTGAGGAAATGACGAGTCAGTACATTTCAAACATGAAAAAGGTCATTTTGAAATCAACATGCATAATCAAAATTCTAAAAGTATAAAACACAAAAAATTCTCACCAAAGAAGGAAAATGTATCGCGCTCGGCAACCTCCTCCATGCGCTGTGGTGCAACTGATGTCCCTTTCTCCATAAATGAACTCAATGGGATCGTAATGTTGCAACCACACACACAAGTTGACCTGCTGTGAGGAAAAGACGAGTCAGTACATTTCAAACATGAAAAAGGTCATTTTGAAATCAACATGCATAATCAAAATTCTAAAAGTATAAAACACAAAAAATTCTCACCAAAGAAGGAAAATGTATCGTGCTCGGCAACCTCCTCCATGCGCTGTGGTGCAACTGATGTCCCTTTCTCCATAAATGTACTCAATGGGATCGTAATGTTGCAACCACACACACAAGTAGACCTGCTGTGAGGAAATGACGAGTCAGTACATTTCAAACATGAAAAGGTCATTTTGAAATCAACATGCATAATCAAAATTCTAAAAGTATAAAACACAAAAAATTCTCACCAAAGAAGGAAAATGTATCGTGCTCGGCAACCTCCTCCATGCGCTGTGGTGCAACTGATGTCCCTTTCTCCATAAATGTACTCAATGGGATCGTAATGTTGCAACCACACACACAGGTAGACCTGCTGTGAGGAAATGACGAGTCAGTACATTTCAAACATGAAAAAGGTCATTTTGAAATCAACATGCATAATCAAAATTCTAAAAGTATAAAACACAAAAAATTCTCACCAAAGAAGGAAAATGTATCGCGCTCGGCAACCTCCTCCATGCGCTGTGGTGCAACTGATGTCCCTTTCTCCATAAATGAACTCAATGGGATTGGAATGTTGCAACCACACACACAAGTTGACCTGCTGTGAGGAAATGACGAGTCAGTACATTTCAAACATGAAAAAGGTCATTTTGAAATCAACATGCATAATCAAAATTCTAAAAGTATAAAACACAAAAAATTCTCACCAAAGAAGGAAAATGTATCGTGCTCGGCAACCTCCTCCATGCGCTGTGGTGCAACTGATGTCCCTTTCTCCATAAATGTACTCAATGGGATCGTAATGTTGCAACCACACACACAAGTTGACCTGCTGTGAGGAAATGACGAGTCAGTACATTTCAAACATGAAAAAGGTCATTTTGAAATCAACATGCATAATCAAAATTCTAAAAGTATAAAACACAAAAAATTCTCACCAAAGAAGGAAAATGTATCGTGCTCGGCAACCTCCTCCATGCGCTGTGGTGCAACTGATGTCCCTTTCTCCATAAATGTACTCAATGGGATCGTAATGTTGCAACCACACACACAAGTTGACCTGCTGTGAGGAAATGACGAGTCAGTACATTTCAAACATGAAAAAGGTCATTTTGAAATCAACATGCATAATCAAAATTCTAAAAGTATAAAACACAAAAAATTCTCACCAAAGAAGGAAAATGTATCGTGCTCGGCAACCTCCTCCATGCGCTGTGGTGCAACTGATGTCCCTTTCTCCATAAATGTACTCAATGGGATCGTAATGTTGCAACCACACACACAAGTTGACCTGCTGTGAGGAAATGACGAGTCAGTACATTTCAAACATGAAAAAGGTCATTTTGAAATCAACATGCATAACCAAAATTCTAAAAGTATAAAACACAAAAAATTCTCACTAAAGAAGGAAAATGTATCGTGCTCGGCAAACTCCTCCATGCGCTGTGGTGCAACTGATGTCCCTTTCTCCACAAATGTACTCAATGGGATCGTAATGTTGCAACCACACACACAAGTTGACCTGCTGTGAGGAAATGATGAGTCAGTACATTTCAAACATGAAAAAGGTAATTTTGAAATCAACATGCATAATCAAAATTCTAAAAGTATAAAACACAAAAAATTCTCACCAAAGAAGGAAAATGTATCGCGCTCGGCAACCTCCTCCATGCGCTGTGGTGCAACTGATGTCCCTTTCTCCATAAATGTACTCAATGGGATCGTAATGTTGCAACCACACACACAATTTGACCTGCTGTGAGGAAATGACGAGTCAGTACATTTCAAACATGAAAAAGGTCATTTTGAAATCAACATGCATAATCAAAATTCTAAAAGTATAAAACACAAAAAATTCTCACCAAAGAAGGAAAATGTATCGTGCTCGGCAACCTCCTCCATGCGCTGTGGTGCAACTGATGTCCCTTTCTCCATAAATGTACTCAATGGGATCGTAATGTTACAACCACACACACAAGTTGACCTGCTGTGAGGAAATGACGAGTCAGTACATTTCAAACATGAAAAAGGTCATTTTGAAATCAACATGCATAATCAAAATTCTAAAAGTATAAAACACAAAAAATTCTCACCAAAGAAGGAAAATGTATCGTGCTCGGCAACCTCCTCCATGCGCTGTGGTGCAACTGATGTCCCTTTCTCCATAAATGTACTCAATGGGATCGTAATGTTGCAACCACACACACAAGTTGACCTGCTGTGAGGAAATGACGAGTCAGTACATTTCAAACATGAAAAAGGTCATTTTGAAATCAACATGCATAATCAAAATTCTAAAAGTATAAAACACAAAAAATTCTCACCAAAGAAGGAAAATGTATCGTGCTCGGCAACCTCCTCCATGCGCTGTGGTGCAACTGATGCCCCTTTCTCCACAAATGTACTCAATGGGATCGTAATGTTGCAACCACACACACAAGTTGACCTGCTGTGAGGAAATGACGAGTCAGTACATTTCAAACATGAAAAAGGTCATTTTGAAATCAACATGCATAATCAAAATTCTAAAAGTATAAAACACAAAAAATTCTCACCAAAGAAGGAAAATGTATCGCGCTCGGCAACCTCCTCCATGCGCTGTGGTGCAACTGATGTCCCTTTCTCCATAAATGTACTCAATGGGATCGTAATGTTGCAACCACACACACAAGTTGACCTGTGTGAGGAAATGACGAGTCAGTACATTTCAAACATGAAAAAGGTCATTTTGAAATCAACATGCATAATCAAAATTCTAAAAGTATAAAACACAAAAAATTCTCACCAAAGAAGGAAAATGTATCGTGCTCGGCAACCTCCTCCATGCGCTGTGGTGCAACTGATGTCCCTTTCTCCACAAATGTACTCAATGGGATCGTAATGTTGCAACCACACACACAAGTTGACCTGCTGTGAGGAAATGACGAGTCAGTACATTTCAAACATGAAAAAGGTCATTTTGAAATCAACATGCATAATCAAAATTCTAAAAGTATAGAACACAAAAAATTCTCACCAAAGAAGGAAAATGTATCGTGCTCGGCAACCTCCTCCATGCGCTGTGGTGCAACTGATGTCCCTTTCTCCATAAATGTACTCAATGGGATCGTAATGTTGCAACCACACACACAAGTTGACCTGCTGTGAGGAAATGACGAGTCAGTACATTTCAAACATGAAAAAGGTCATTTTGAAATCAACATGCATAATCAAAATTCTAAAAGTATAAAACACAAAAAATTCTCACCAAAGAAGGAAAATGTATCGCGCTCGGCAACCTCCACCATGCGCTGTGGTGCAACTGATGTCCCTTTCTCCATAAATGTACTCAATGGGATTGGAATGTTGCAACCACACACACAAGTTGACCTGCTGTGAGGAAATGACGAGTCAGTACATTTCAAACATGAAAAAGGTCATTTTGAAATCAACATGCATAATCAAAATTCTAAAAGTATAAAACACAAAAAATTCTCAACAAAGAAGGAAAATGTATCGTGCTCGGCAACCTCCTCCATGCGCTGTGGTGCAACTGATGTCCCTTTCTCCATAAATGTACTCAATGGGATCGTAATGTTGCAACCACACACACAAGTAGACCTGCTGTGAGGAAATGACGAGTCAGTACATTTTAAACATGAAAAAGGTCATTTTGAAATCAACATGCATAATCAAAATTCTAAAAGTATAAAACACAAAAAATTCTCACCAAAGAAGGAAAATGTATCGTGCTCGGCAACCTCCTCCATGCGCTGTGGTGCAACTGATGTCCCTTTCTCCATAAAAGTACTCAATGGGTTCGTAATGTTGCAACCACACACACAAGTTGACCTGCTGTGAGGAAAAGACGAGTCAGTACATTTCAAACATGAAAAAGGTCATTTTGAAATCAACATGCATAATCAAAATTCTAAAAGTATAAAACACAAGAAATTCTCACCAAAGAAGGAAAATGTATCGTGCTCGGCAACCTCCTCCATGCGCTGTGGTGCAACTGATGTCCCTTTCTCCATAAATGTACTCAATGGGATCGTAATGTTGCAACCACACACACAAGTTGACCTGCTGTGAGGAAAAGACGAGTCAGTACATTTCAAACATGAAAAAGGTCATTTTGAAATCAACATGCATATCAAAATTCTAAAAGTATAAAACACAAAAAATTCTCACCAAAGAAGGAAAATGTATCCTGCTCGGCAACCTCCTCCATGCACTGTTGTGCAACTGATGTCCCTTTCTCCATAAATGTACTCAATGGGATCATAATGTTGCAACCACACACACAAGTTGACCTGCTGTGAGGAAAAGACGAGTCAGTACATTTCAAACATGAAAAAGGTCATTTTGAAATCAACATGCATAATCAAAATTCTAAAAGTATAAAACACAAAAAATTCTCACCAAAGAAGGAAAATGTATCGTGCTCGGCAACCTCCTCCATGCTCTGTGGTGCAACTTATGTCCCTTTCTCCATAAATGTACTCAATGGGATCGTAATGTTGCAACCACACACACAAGTTGACCTGCTGTGAGGAAATGACGAGTCAGTACAGTTCAAACATGAAAAAGGTCATTTTGAAATCAACATGCATAATCAAAATTCTAAAAGTATAAAACACAAAAAATTCTCACCAAAGAAGGAAAATGTATCGTGCTCGGCAACCTCCTCCATGTGCTGTGGTGCAACTGATGTCCCTTTCTCCATAAATGTACTCAATGGGATCGTAATGTTGCAACCACACACACAAGTTGACCTGCTGTGAGGAAAAGACGAGTCAGTACATTTCAAACATGAAAAAGGTCATTTTGAAATCAACATGCATAATCAAAATTCTAAAAGTATAAAACACAAAAAATTCTCACCAAAGAAGGAAAATGTATCGTGCTCGGCAACCTCCTCCATGCACTGTTGTGCAACTGATGTCCCTTTCTCCATAAATGTACTCAATGGGATCGTAATGTTGCAACCACACACACAAGTTGACCTGCTGTGAGGAAATGACGAGTCAGTACATTTCAAACATGAAGAAGGTCATTTTGAAATCAACATGCATAATCAAAATTCTAAAAGTATAAAACACAAAAAATTCTCAACAAAGAAGGAAAATGTATCGTGCTCGGCAACCTCCTCCATGCGCTGTGGTGCAACTGATGTCCCTTTCTCCATAAATGTACTCAATGGGATCGTAATGTTGCAACCACACACACAAGTTGACCTGCTGTGAGGAAAAGACGAGTCAGTACATTTCAAACATGAAAAAGGTAATTTTGAAATCAACATGCATAATCAAAATTCTAAAAGTATAAAACACAAAAAATTCTCACCAAAGAAGGAAAATGTATCGTGCTCGGCAACCTCCTCCATGCGCTGTGGTGCAACTGATGTCCCTATCTCCATAAATGTACTCAATGGGATCGTAATGTTGCAACCACACACACAAGTTGACCTGCTGTGAGGAAATCACGAGTCAGTACATTTCAAACATGAAAAAGGTCATTTTGAAATCAACATGCATAATCAAAATTCTAAAAGTATAAAACACATAAAATTCTCACCAAAGAAGGAAAATGTATCATGCGCAGCAACCTCCTCCATGCGCTGTGGTGCAACTGATGTCCCTTTCTCCGTAAAAGTACTCAATGGGTTCGTAATGTTGCAACCACACACACAAGTTGACCTGCTGTGAGGAAAAGACGAGTCAGTACATTTCAAACATGAAAAAGGTCATTTTGAAATCAACATGCATAATCAAAATTCTAAAAGTATAAAACACAAAAAATTCTCACCAAAGAAGGAAAATGTATCGTGCTCGGCAACCTCCTCCATGCACTGTTGTGCAACTGATGTCCCTTTCTCCATAAATGTACTCAATGGGATCGTAATGTTGCAACCACACACACAAGTTGACCTGCTGTGAGGAAATGACGAGTCAGTACATTTCAAACATGAAAAAGGTCATTTTGAAATCAACATGCATAATCAAAATTCTAAAAGTATAAAACACAAAAAATTCTCACCAAAGAAGGAAAATGTATCATGCTCGGCAACCTCCTCCATGCGCTGTGGTGCAACTGATGTCCCTTTCTCCATAAAAGTACTCAATGGGTTCGTAATGTTGCAACCACACACACAAGTTGACCTGCTGTGAGGAAATGACGAGTCAGTACATTTCAAACATGAAAAAGGTCATTTTGAAATCAACATGCATAATCAAAATTCTAAAAGTATAAAACACAAAAAATTCTCACCAAAGAAGGAAAATGTATCGTGCTCGGCAACTTCCTCCATGCGCTGTGGTGCAACTGATGTCCCTTTCTCCATAAATGTACTCAATGGGATCGTAATGTTGCAACCACACACACAAGTTGACCTGCTGTGAGGAAATCACGAGTCAGTACATTTCAAACATGAAAAAGGTCATTTTGAAATCAACATGCATAATCAAAATTCTAAAAGTATAAAACACAAAAAATTCTCACCAAAGAAGGAAAATGTATCGTGCTCGGCAACCTCCTCCATGCGCTGTGCTGCAACTGATGTCCCTTTCTCCATAAAAGTACTCAATGGGATCGTAATGTTGCAACCACACACACAAGTTGACCTGCTGTGAGGAAATGACGAGTCAGTACATTTCAAACATGAAAAAGGTCATTTTGAAATCAACATGCATAATCAAAATTCTAAAAGTATAAAACACAAAAAATTCTCACCAAAGAAGGAAAATGTATCGTGCTCGGCAACCTCCTCCATGCGCTGTGGTGCAACTGATGTCCCTTTCTCCATAAATGTACTCAATGGGATCGTAATGTTGCAACCACACACACAAGTTGACCTGCTGTGAGGAAATCACGAGTCAGTACATTTCAAACATGAAAAAGGTCATTTTGAAATCAACATGCATAATCAAAATTCTAAAAGTATAAAACACAAAAAATTCTCACCAAAGAAGGAAAATGTATCATGCTCGGCAAACTCCTCCATGCGCTGTGGTGCAACTGATGTCCCTTTCTCCATAAAAGTACTCAATGGGTTCGTAATGTTGCAACCACACACACAAGTTGACCTGCTGTGAGGAAAAGACGAGTCAGTACATTTCAAACATGAAAAAGGTCATTTTGAAATCAACATGCATAATCAAAATTCTAAAAGTATAAAACACAAAAAATTCTCACCAAAGAAGGAAAATGTATCGTGCTCGGCAACCTCCTCCATGCACTGTGGTGCAACTGATGTCCCTTTCTCCATAAATGTACTCAGTGGGATCGTAATGTTGCAACCACACACACAAGTTGACCTGCTGTGAGGAAATGACGAGTCAGTACATTTCAAACATGAAAAAGGTCATTTTGAAAACAACATGCATAATCAAAATTCTAAAAGTATAAAACACAAAAAAATCTCACCAAAGAAGGAAAATGTATCGTGCTCGGCAACCTCCTCCATGCGCTGTGGTGCAACTGATGTCCCTTTCTCCATAAATGTACTCAATGGGATCGTAATGTTACAACCACACACACAAGTTGACCTGCTGTGAGGAAATGACGAGTCAGTACATTTCAAACATGAAAAAGGTCATTTTGAAATCAACATGCATAATCAAAATTCTATAAGTATAAAACACAAAAAATTCTCACCAAAGAAGGAAAATGTATCGTGCTCGGCAACCTCCTCCATGCGCTGTGGTGCAACTGATGTCCCTTTCTCCATAAATGTACTCAATGGGATCGTAATGTTGCAACCACACACACAAGTTGACCTGCTGTGAGGAAATGACGAGTCAGTACATTTCAAACATGAAAAAGGTCATTTTGAAATCAACATGCATAATCAAAATTCTAAAAGTATAAAACACAAAAAATTCTCACCAAAGAAGGAAAATGTATCGTGCTCGGCAACCTCCTCCATGCGCTGTGGTGCAACTGATGTCCCTTTCTCCATAAATGTACTCAATGGGATCGTAATGTTGCAACCACACACACAAGTTGACCTGCTGTGAGGAAATGACGAGTCAGTACATTTCAAACATGAAAAAGGTCATTTTGAAATCAACATGCATAATCAAAATTCTAAAAGTATAAAACACAAAAAATTCTCACCAAAGAAGGAAAATGTATCGTGCTCGGCAACCTCCTCCATGCGCTGTGGTGCAACTGATGTCCCTTTCTCCATAAATGTACTCAATGGGATCGTAATGTTGCAACCACACACACAAGTTGACCTGCTGTGAGGAAAAGACGAGTCAGTACATTTCAAACATGAAAAAGGTCATTTTGAAATCAACATGCATAATCAAAATTCTAAAAGTATAAAACACAAAAAATTCTCACCAAAGAAGGAAAATGTATCGTGCTCGGCAACCTCCTCCATGCGCTGTGGTGCAACTGATGTCCCTTTCTCCATAAATGTACTCAATGGGATCGTAATGTTGCAACCACACACACAAGTTGACCTGCTGTGAGGAAATGACGAGTCAGTACATTTCAAACATGAAAAAGGTCATTTTGAAATCAACATGCATAATCAAAATTCTAAAAGTATAAAACACAAAAAATTCTCACCAAAGAAGGAAAATGTATCGTGCTCGGCAACCTCCTCCATGCACTGTGGTGCAACTGATGTCCCTTTCTCCATAAATGTACTCAATGGGATCGTAATGTTGCAACCACACACACAAGTTGACCTGCTGTGAGGAAATGACGAGTCAGTACATTTCAAACATGAAAAAGGTCATTTTGAAATCAACATGCAGAATCAAAATTCTAAAAGTATAAAACACAAAAAATTCTCACCAAAGAAGGAAAATGTATCGTGCTCGGCAACCTCCTCCATGCGCTGTGGTGCAATTGATGTCCCTTTCTCCATAAAAGTACTCAATGGGATCGTAATGTTGCAACCACACACACAAGTTGACCTGCTGTGAGGAAATGACGAGTCAGTACATTTCAAACATGAAAAAGGTCATTTTGAAATCAACATGCATAATCAAAATTCTAAAAGTATAAAACACAAAAAATTCTCACCAAAGAAGGAAAATGTATCGTGCTCGGCAACCTCCTCCATGCGCTGTGGTGCAACTGATGTCCCTTTCTCCATAAATGTACTCAATGGGATCGTAATGTTGCAACCACACACACAAGTTGACCTGCTGTGAGGAAATGACGAGTCAGTACATTTCAAACATGAAAAAGGTCATTTTGAAATCAACATGCATAATCAAAATTCTAAAAGTATAAAACACAAAAAATTCTCACCAAAGAAGGAAAATGTATCGTGCTCGGCAACCTCCTCCATGCACTGTGGTGCAACTGATGTCCCTTTCTCCATAAAAGTACTCAATGAGATCGTAATGTTGCAACCACACACACAAGTTGACCTGCTGTGAGAAAATGACGAGTCAGTACATTTCGAACATGAAAAAGGTCATTTTGAAATCAACATGCATAATCAAAATTCTAAAAGTATAAAACACAAAAAATTCTCACCAAAGAAGGAAAATGTATCGTGCTCGGCAACCTCCTCCATGCGCTGTGGTGCAACTGATGTCCCTTTCTCCATAAAAGTACTCAATGGGATCGTAATGTTGCAACCACACACACAAGTTGACCTGCTGTGAGAAAATGACGAGTCAGTACATTTCGAACATGAAAAAGGTCATTTTGAAATCAACATGCATAATCAAAATTCTAAAAGTATAAAACACAAAAAATTCTCACCAAAGAAGGAAAATGTATCGTGCTCGGCAACCTCCTCCATGCGCTGTGGTGCAACTGATGTCCCTTTCTCCATAAAAGTACTCAATGGGATCGTAATGTTGCAACCACACACACAAGTTGACCTGCTGTGAGGAAATGACGAGTCAGTACATTTCAAACATGAAAAAGGTCATTTTGAAATCAACATGCATAATCAAAATTCTAAAAGTATAAAACACAAAAAATTCTCACCAAAGAAGGAAAATGTATCGTGCTCGGCAACCTCCTCCATGCGCTGTGGTGCAACTGATGTCCCTTTCTCCATAAATGTACTCAATGGGATCGTAATGTTGCAACCACACACACAAGTTGACCTGCTGTGAGGAAATGACGAGTCAGTACATTTCAAACATGAAAAAGGTCATTTTGAAATCAACATGCATAATCAAAATTCTAAAAGTATAAAACACAAAAAATTCTCACCAAAGAAGGAAAATGTATCGTGCTCGGCAACCTCCTCCATGCACTGTGGTGCAACTGATGTCCCTTTCTCCATAAAAGTACTCAATGAGATCGTAATGTTGCAACCACACACACAAGTTGACCTGCTGTGAGAAAATGACGAGTCAGTACATTTCGAACATGAAAAAGGTCATTTTGAAATCAACATGCATAATCAAAATTCTAAAAGTATAAAACACAAAAAATACTCACCAAAGAAGGAAAATGTATCGTGCTCGGCAACCTCCTCCATGCGCTGTGGTGCAACTGATGTCCCTTTCTCCATAAAAGTACTCAATGGGATCGCAATGTTGCAACCACACACACAAGTTGACCTGCTGTGAGGAAATGACGAGTCAGTACATTTCAAACATGAAAAAGGTCATTTTGAAATCAACATGCATAATCAAAATTCTAAAAGTATAAAACACAAAAAATTCTCACCAAAGAAGGAAAATGTATCGTACTCGGCAACCTCCTCCATGCGCTGTGGTGCAACTGATGTCCCTTTCTCCATAAATGTACTCAATGGGATCGTAATGTTGCAACCACACACACAAGTTGACCTGCTGTGAGGAAAAGACGAGTCAGTACATTTCAAACATGAAAAAGGTCATTTTGAAATCAACATGCATAATCAAAATTCTAAAAGTATAAAACACAAAAAATTCTCACCAAAGAAGGAAAATGTATCGTGCTCGGCAACCTCCTCCATGCGCTGTGGTGCAACTGATGTCCCTTTCTCCATAAATGTACTCAATGGGATCGTAATGTTGCAACCACACACACAAGTTGACCTGCTGTGAGGAAATGACGAGTCAGTACATTTCAAACATGAAAAAGGTCATTTTGAAAACAACATGCATAATCAAAATTCTAAAAGTATAAAACACAAAAAATTCTCACCAAAGAAGGAAAATGTATCGTGCTCGGCAACCTCCTCCATGCGCTGTGGTGCAACTGATGTCCCTTTCTCCATAAATGTACTCAATGGGATCGTAATGTTACAACCACACACACAAGTTGACCTGCTGTGAGGAAATGACGAGTCAGTACATTTCAAACATGAAAAAGGTCATTTTGAAATCAACATGCATAATCAAAATTCTATAAGTATAAAACACAAAAAATTCTCACCAAAGAAGGAAAATGTATCGTGCTCGGCAACCTCCTCCATGTGCTGTGGTGCAACTGATGTCCCTTTCTCCATAAATGTACTCAATGGGATCGTAATGTTGCAACCACACACACAAGTTGACCTGCTGTGAGGAAATGACGAGTCAGTACATTTCAAACATGAAAAAGGTCATTTTGAAATCAACATGCATAATCAAAATTCTAAAAGTATAAAACACAAAAAATTCTCACCAAAGAAGTAAAATGTATCGTGCTCGGCAACCTCCTCCATGCGCTGTGGTGCAACTGATGTCCCTTTCTCCATAAATGTACTCAATGGGATCGTAATGTTGCAACCACACACACAAGTTGACCTGCTGTGAGGAAATGACGAGTCAGTACATTTCAAACATGAAAAAGGTCATTTTGAAATCAACATGCATAATCAAAATTCTAAAAGTATAAAACACAAAAAATTCTCACCAAAGAAGGAAAATGTATCGTGCTCGGCAACCTCCTCCATGCGCTGTGGTGCAACTGATGTCCCTTTCTCCATAAATGTACTCAATGGGATCGTAATGTTGCAACCACACACACAAGTTGACCTGCTGTGAGGAAAAGACGAGTCAGTACATTTCAAACATGAAAAAGGTCATTTTGAAATCAACATGCATAATCAAAATTCTAAAAGTATAAAACACAAAAAATTCTCACCAAAGAAGGAAAATGTATCGTGCTCGGCAACCTCCTCCATGCGCTGTGGTGCAACTGATGTCCCTTTCTCCATAAATGTACTCAATGGGATCGTAATGTTGCAACCACACACACAAGTTGACCTGCTGTGAGGAAATGACGAGTCAGTACATTTCAAACATGAAAAAGGTCATTTTGAAATCAACATGCATAATCAAAATTCTAAAAGTATAAAACACAAAAAATTCTCACCAAAGAAGGAAAATGTATCGTGCTCGGCAACCTCCTCCATGCACTGTGGTGCAACTGATGTCCCTTTCTCCATAAATGTACTCAATGGGATCGTAATGTTGCAACCACACACACAAGTTGACCTGCTGTGAGGAAATGACGAGTCAGTACATTTCAAACATGAAAAAGGTCATTTTGAAATCAACATGCATAATCAAAATTCTAAAAGTATAAAACACAAAAAATTCTCACCAAAGAAGGAAAATGTATGGTGCTCGGCAACCTCCTCCATGCGCTGTGGTGCAACTGATGTCCCTTTCTCCATAAAAGTACTCAATGGGATCGTAATGTTGCAACCACACACACAAGTTGACCTGCTGTGAGGAAATGACGAGTCAGTACATTTCAAACATGAAAAAGGTCATTTTGAAATCAACATGCATAATCAAAATTCTAAAAGTATAAAACAGAAAAAATTCTCACCAAAGAAGGAAAATGTATCGTGCTCGGCAACCTCCTCCATGCGCTGTGGTGCAACTGATGTCCCTTTCTCCATAAATGTACTCAATGGGATCGTAATGTTGCAACCACACACACAAGTTGACCTGCTGTGAGGAAATGACGAGTCAGTACATTTCAAACATGAAAAAGGTCATTTTGAAATCAACATGCATAATCAAAATTCTAAAAGTATAAAACACAAAAAATTCTCACCAAAGAAGGAAAATGTATCGTGCTCGGCAACCTCCTCCATGCACTGTGGTGCAACTGATGTCCCTTTCTCCATAAAAGTACTCAATGAGATCGTAATGTTGCAACCACACACACAAGTTGACCTGCTGTGAGAAAATGACGAGTCAGTACATTTCGAACATGAAAAAGGTCATTTTGAAATCAACATGCATAATCAAAATTCTAAAAGTATAAAACACAAAAAATTCTCACCAAAGAAGGAAAATGTATCGTGCTCGGCAACCTCCTCCATGCGCTGTGGTGCAACTGATGTCCCTTTCTCCATAAAAGTACTCAATGGGATCGTAATGTTGCAACCACACACACAAGTTGACCTGCTGTGAGAAAATGACGAGTCAGTACATTTCGAACATGAAAAAGGTCATTTTGAAATCAACATGCATAATCAAAATTCTAAAAGTATAAAACACAAAAAATTCTCACCAAAGAAGGAAAATGTATCGTGCTCGGCAATCTCCTCCATGCGCTGTGGTGCAACTGATGTCCCTTTCTCCATAAAAGTACTCAATGGGATCGTAATGTTGCAACCACACACACAAGTTGACCTGCTGTGAGGAAATGACGAGTCAGTACATTTCAAACATGAAAAAGGTCATTTTGAAATCAACATGCATAATCAAAATTCTAAAAGTATAAAACACAAAAAATTCTCACCAAAGAAGGAAAATGTATCGTGCTCGGCAACCTCCTCCATGCGCTGTGGTGCAACTGATGTCCCTTTCTCCATAAATGTACTCAATGGGATCGTAATGTTGCAACCACACACACAAGTTGACCTGCTGTGAGGAAATGACGAGTCAGTACATTTCAAACATGAAAAAGGTCATTTTGAAATCAACATGCATAATCAAAATTCTAAAAGTATAAAACACAAAAAATTCTCACCAAAGAAGGAAAATGTATCGTGCTCGGCAACCTCCTCCATGCGCTGTGGTGCAACTGATGTCCCTTTCTCCATAAAAGTACTCAATGAGATCGTAATGTTGCAACCACACACACAAGTTGACCTGCTGTGAGAAAATGACGAGTCAGTACATTTCGAACATGAAAAAGGTCATTTTGAAATCAACATGCATAATCAAAATTCTAAAAGTATAAAACACAAAAAATACTCACCAAAGAAGGAAAATGTATCGTGCTCGGCAACCTCCTCCATGCGCTGTGGTGCAACTGATGTCCCTTTCTCCATAAAAGTACTCAATGGGATCGCAATGTTGCAACCACACACACAAGTTGACCTGCTGTGAGGAAATGACGAGTCAGTACATTTCAAACATGAAAAAGGTCATTTTGAAATCAACATGCATAATCAAAATTCTAAAAGTATAAAACACAAAAAATTCTCACCAAAGAAGGAAAATGTATCGTACTCGGCAACCTCCTCCATGCGCTGTGGTGCAACTGATGTCCCTTTCTCCATAAATGTACTCAATGGGATCGTAATGTTGCAACCACACACACAAGTTGACCTGCTGTGAGGAAAAGACGAGTCAGTACATTTCAAACATGAAAAAGGTCATTTTGAAATCAACATGCATAATCAAAATTCTAAAAGTATAAAACACAAAAAATTCTCACCAAAGAAGGAAAATGTATCGTGCTCGGCAACCTCCTCCATGCGCTGTGGTGCAACTGATGTCCCTTTCTCCATAAATGTACTCAATGGGATCGTAATGTTGCAACCACACACACAAGTTGACCTGCTGTGAGGAAATGACGAGTCAGTACATTTCAAACATGAAAAAGGTCATTTTGAAAACAACATGCATAATCAAAATTCTAAAAGTATAAAACACAAAAAATTCTCACCAAAGAAGGAAAATGTATCGTGCTCGGCAACCTCCTCCATGCGCTGTGGTGCAACTGATGTCCCTTTCTCCATAAATGTACTCAATGGGATCGTAATGTTACAACCACACACACAAGTTGACCTGCTGTGAGGAAATGACGAGTCAGTACATTTCAAACATGAAAAAGGTCATTTTGAAATCAACATGCATAATCAAAATTCTATAAGTATAAAACACAAAAAATTCTCACCAAAGAAGGAAAATGTATCGTGCTCGGCAACCTCCTCCATGTGCTGTGGTGCAACTGATGTCCCTTTCTCCATAAATGTACTCAATGGGATCGTAATGTTGCAACCACACACACAAGTTGACCTGCTGTGAGGAAATGACGAGTCAGTACATTTCAAACATGAAAAAGGTCATTTTGAAATCAACATGCATAATCAAAATTCTAAAAGTATAAAACACAAAAAATTCTCACCAAAGAAGTAAAATGTATCGTGCTCGGCAACCTCCTCCATGCGCTGTGGTGCAACTGATGTCCCTTTCTCCATAAATGTACTCAATGGGATCGTAATGTTGCAACCACACACACAAGTTGACCTGCTGTGAGGAAATGACGAGTCAGTACATTTCAAACATGAAAAAGGTCATTTTGAAATCAACATGCATAATCAAAATTCTAAAAGTATAAAACACAAAAAATTCTCACCAAAGAAGGAAAATGTATCGTGCTCGGCAACCTCCTCCATGCGCTGTGGTGCAACTGATGTCCCTTTCTCCATAAATGTACTCAATGGGATCGTAATGTTGCAACCACACACACAAGTTGACCTGCTGTGAGGAAAAGACGAGTCAGTACATTTCAAACATGAAAAAGGTCATTTTGAAATCAACATGCATAATCAAAATTCTAAAAGTATAAAACACAAAAAATTCTCACCAAAGAAGGAAAATGTATCGTGCTCGGCAACCTCCTCCATGCGCTGTGGTGCAACTGATGTCCCTTTCTCCATAAATGTACTCAATGGGATCGTAATGTTGCAACCACACACACAAGTTGACCTGCTGTGAGGAAATGACGAGTCAGTACATTTCAAACATGAAAAAGGTCATTTTGAAATCAACATGCATAATCAAAATTCTAAAAGTATAAAACACAAAAAATTCTCACCAAAGAAGGAAAATGTATCGTGCTCGGCAACCTCCTCCATGCACTGTGGTGCAACTGATGTCCCTTTCTCCATAAATGTACTCAATGGGATCGTAATGTTGCAACCACACACACAAGTTGACCTGCTGTGAGGAAATGACGAGTCAGTACATTTCAAACATGAAAAAGGTCATTTTGAAATCAACATGCATAATCAAAATTCTAAAAGTATAAAACACAAAAAATTCTCACCAAAGAAGGAAAATGTATGGTGCTCGGCAACCTCCTCCATGCGCTGTGGTGCAACTGATGTCCCTTTCTCCATAAAAGTACTCAATGGGATCGTAATGTTGCAACCACACACACAAGTTGACCTGCTGTGAGGAAATGACGAGTCAGTACATTTCAAACATGAAAAAGGTCATTTTGAAATCAACATGCATAATCAAAATTCTAAAAGTATAAAACAGAAAAAATTCTCACCAAAGAAGGAAAATGTATCGTGCTCGGCAACCTCCTCCATGCGCTGTGGTGCAACTGATGTCCCTTTCTCCATAAATGTACTCAATGGGATCGTAATGTTGCAACCACACACACAAGTTGACCTGCTGTGAGGAAATGACGAGTCAGTACATTTCAAACATGAAAAAGGTCATTTTGAAATCAACATGCATAATCAAAATTCTAAAAGTATAAAACACAAAAAATTCTCACCAAAGAAGGAAAATGTATCGTGCTCGGCAACCTCCTCCATGCACTGTGGTGCAACTGATGTCCCTTTCTCCATAAAAGTACTCAATGAGATCGTAATGTTGCAACCACACACACAAGTTGACCTGCTGTGAGAAAATGACGAGTCAGTACATTTCGAACATGAAAAAGGTCATTTTGAAATCAACATGCATAATCAAAATTCTAAAAGTATAAAACACAAAAAATTCTCACCAAAGAAGGAAAATGTATCGTGCTCGGCAACCTCCTCCATGCGCTGTGGTGCAACTGATGTCCCTTTCTCCATAAAAGTACTCAATGGGATCGTAATGTTGCAACCACACACACAAGTTGACCTGCTGTGAGAAAATGACGAGTCAGTACATTTCGAACATGAAAAAGGTCATTTTGAAATCAACATGCATAATCAAAATTCTAAAAGTATAAAACACAAAAAATTCTCACCAAAGAAGGAAAATGTATCGTGCTCGGCAATCTCCTCCATGCGCTGTGGTGCAACTGATGTCCCTTTCTCCATAAAAGTACTCAATGGGATCGTAATGTTGCAACCACACACACAAGTTGACCTGCTGTGAGGAAATGACGAGTCAGTACATTTCAAACATGAAAAAGGTCATTTTGAAATCAACATGCATAATCAAAATTCTAAAAGTATAAAACACAAAAAATTCTCACCAAAGAAGGAAAATGTATCGTGCTCGGCAACCTCCTCCATGCGCTGTGGTGCAACTGATGTCCCTTTCTCCATAAATGTACTCAATGGGATCGTAATGTTGCAACCACACACACAAGTTGACCTGCTGTGAGGAAATGACGAGTCAGTACATTTCAAACATGAAAAAGGTCATTTTGAAATCAACATGCATAATCAAAATTCTAAAAGTATAAAACACAAAAAATTCTCACCAAAGAAGGAAAATGTATCGTGCTCGGCAACCTCCTCCATGCACTGTGGTGCAACTGATGTCCCTTTCTCCATAAAAGTACTCAATGAGATCGTAATGTTGCAACCACACACACAAGTTGACCTGCTGTGAGAAAATGACGAGTCAGTACATTTCGAACATGAAAAAGGTCATTTTGAAATCAACATGCATAATCAAAATTCTAAAAGTATAAAACACAAAAAATACTCACAAAAGAAGGAAAATGTATCGTGCTCGGCAACCTCCTCCATGCGCTGTGGTGCAACTGATGTCCCTTTCTCCATAAAAGTACTCAATGGGATCGCAATGTTGCAACCACACACACAAGTTGACCTGCTGTGAGGAAATGACGAGTCAGTACATTTCAAACATGAAAAAGGTCATTTTGAAATCAACATGCATAATCAAAATTCTAAAAGTATAAAACACAAAAAATTCTCACCAAAGAAGGAAAATGTATCGTACTCGGCAACCTCCTCCATGCGCTGTGGTGCAACTGATGTCCCTTTCTCCATAAATGTACTCAATGGGATCGTAATGTTGCAACCACACACACAAGTTGACCTGCTGTGAGGAAAAGACGAGTCAGTACATTTCAAACATGAAAAAGGTCATTTTGAAATCAACATGCATAATCAAAATTCTAAAAGTATAAAACACAAAAAATTCTCACCAAAGAAGGAAAATGTATCGTGCTCGGCAACCTCCTCCATGCGCTGTGGTGCAACTGATGTCCCTTTCTCCATAAATGTACTCAATGGGATCGTAATGTTGCAACCACACACACAAGTTGACCTGCTGTGAGGAAATGACGAGTCAGTACATTTCAAACATGAAAAAGGTCATTTTGAAATCAACATGCATAATCAAAATTCTAAAAGTATAAAACACAAAAAATTCTCACCAAAGAAGGAAAATGTATCGTACTCGGCAACCTCCTCCATGTGCTGTGGTGCAACTGATGTCCCTTTCTCCATAAAAGTACTCAATGGGATCGTAATGTTGCAACCACACACACAAGTTGACCTGCTGTGAGGAAATGACGAGTCAGTACATTTCAAACATGAAAAAGGTCATTTTGAAATCAACATGCATAATCAAAATTCTAAAAGTATAAAACACAAAAAATTCTCACCAAAGAAGGAAAATGTATCGTGCTCGGCAACCTCCTCCATGCGCTGTGGTGCAACTGATGTCCCTTTCTCCATAAATGTACTCAATGGGATCGTAATGTTGCAACCACACACACAAGTTGACCTGCTGTGAGGAAATGACGAGTCAGTACATTTCAAACATGAAAAAGGTCATTTTGAAATCAACATGCATAATCAAAATTCTAAAAGTATAAAACACAAAAAATTCTCACCAAAGAAGGAAAATGTATCGTGCTCGGCAACCTCCTCCATGCGCTGTGGTGCAACTGATGTCCCTTTCTCCATAAAAGTACTCAATGGGATCGTAATGTTGCAACCACACACACAAGTTGACCTGCTGTGAGGAAATGACGAGTCAGTACATTTCAAACATGAAAAAGGTCATTTTGAAATCAACATGCATAATCCAAATTCTAAAAGTATAAAACACAAAAAATTCTCACCAAAGAAGGAAAATGTATCGTGCTCGGCAACCTCCTCCATGCGCTGTGGTGCAACTGATGTCCCTTTCTCCATAAAAGTACTCAATGGGATCGTAATGTTGCAACCACACACACAAGTTGACCTGCTGTGAGGAAATGACGAGTCAGTACATTTCAAACATGAAAAAGGTCATTTTGAAATCAACATGCATAATCAAAATTCTAAAAGTATAAAACACAAAAAATTCTCACCAAAGAAGGAAAATGTATCGTGCTCGGCAACCTCCTCCATGCGCTGTGGTGCAACTGATGTCCCTTTCTCCATAAATGTACTCAATGGGATCGTAATGTTGCAACCACACACACAATTTGACCTGCTGTGAGGAAATGACGAGTCAGTACATTTCAAACATGAAAAAGGTCATTTTGAAATCAACATGCATAATCAAAATTCTAAAAGTATAAAACATAAAAAATTCTCTCCAAAGAAGAAAAATGTATCGTGCTCGGCAACCTCCTCCATGCGCTGTGGTGCAACTGATGTCCCTTTCTCCATAAATGTACTCAATGGGATCGTAATGTTGCAACCACACACACAAGTTGACCTGCTGTGAGGAAAAGACGAGTCAGTACATTTCAAACATGAAAAAGGTCATTTTGAAATCAACATGCATAATCAAAATTCTAAAAGTATAAAACACAAAAAATTCTCACCAAAGAAGGAAAATGTATCGTGCTCGGCAACCTCCTCCATGCGCTGTGGTGCAACTGATGTCCCTTTCTCCATAAATGTACTCAATGGGATCGTAATGTTGCAACCACACACACAAGTTGACCTGCTGTGAGGAAATGACGAGTCAGTACATTTCAAACATGAAAAAGGTCATTTTGAAATCAACATGCATAATCAAAATTCTAAAAGTATAAAACACAAAAAATTCTCACCAAAGAAGGAAAATGTATCGTGCTCGGCAACCTCCTCCATGCGCTGTGGTGCAACTGATGTCCCTTTCTCCATAAATGTATTCAATGGGATCGTAATGTTGCAACCACACACACAAGTTGACCTGCTGTGAGGAAATGACGAGTCAGTACATTTCAAACATGAAAAAGGTCATTTTGAAATCAACATGCATAATCAAAATTCTAAAAGTATAAAACACAAAACATTCTCACCAAAGAAGGAAAATGTATCGTGCTCGGCAACCTCCTCCATGCGCTGTGGTGCAACTGATGTCCCTTTCTCCATAAATGTACTCAATGGGATCGTAATGTTGCAACCACACACACAAGTTGACCTGCTGTGAGGAAATGACGAGTCAGTACATTTCAAACATGAAAAAGGTCATTTTGAAATCAACATGCATAATCAAAATTCTAAAAGTATAAAACACAAAAAATTCTCACCAAAGAAGGAAAATGTATCGTGCTCGGCAACCTCCTCCATGCACTGTGGTGCAACTGATGTCCCTTTCTCCATAAAAGTACTCAATGAGATCGTAATGTTGCAACCACACACACAAGTTGACCTGCTGTGAGAAAATGACGAGTCAGTACATTTCGAACATGAAAAAGGTCATTTTGAAATCAACATGCATAATCAAATTTCTAAAAGTATAAAACACAAAAAATACTCACCAAAGAAGGAAAATGTATCGTGCTCGGCAACCTCCTCCATGCGCTGTGGTGCAACTGATGTCCCTTTCTCCATAAAAGTACTCAATGGGATCGCAATGTTGCAACCACACACACAAGTTGACCTGCTGTGAGGAAATGACGAGTCAGTACATTTCAAACATGAAAAAGGTCATTTTGAAATCAACATGCATAATCAAAATTCTAAAAGTATAAAACACAAAAAATTCTCACCAAAGAAGGAAAATGTATCGTACTCGGCAACCTCCTCCATGCGCTGTGGTGCAACTGATGTCCCTTTCTCCATAAATGTACTCAATGGGATCGTAATGTTGCAACCACACACACAAGTTGACCTGCTGTGAGGAAATGACGAGTCAGTACATTTCAAACATGAAAAAGGTCATTTTGAAATCAACATGCATAATCAAAATTCTAAAAGTATAAAACACAAAAAATTCTCACCAAAGAAGGAAAATGTATCGTGCTCGGCAACCTCCTCCATGCGCTGTGTTGCAACTGATGTCCCTTTCTCCATAAATGTACTCAATGGGATCGTAATGTTGCAACCACACACACAAGTTGACCTGCTGTGAGGAAATGACGAGTCAGTACATTTCAAACATGAAAAAGGTCATTTTGAAATCAACATGCATAATCAAAATTCTAAAAGTATAAAACACAAAAAATTCTCACCAAAGAAGGAAAATGTATCGTGCTCGGCAACCTCCTCCATGTGCTGTGGTGCAACTGATGTCCCTTTCTCCATAAAAGTACTCAATGGGATCGCAATGTTGCAACCACACACACAAGTTGACCTGCTGTGAGGAAATGACGAGTCAGTACATTTCAAACATGAAAAAGGTCATTTTGAAATCAACATGCATAATCAAAATTCTAAAAGTATAAAACACAAAAAATTCTCACCAAAGAAGGAAAATGTATCGTACTCGGCAACCTCCTCCATGCGCTGTGGTGCAACTGATGTCCCTTTCTCCATAAATGTACTCAATGGGATCGTAATGTTGCAACCACACACACAAGTTGACCTGCTGTGAGGAAATGACGAGTCAGTACATTTCAAACATGAAAAAGGTCATTTTGAAATCAACATGCATAATCAAAATTCTAAAAGTATAAAACACAAAAAATTCTCACCAAAGAAGGAAAATGTATCGTACTCGGCAACCTCCTCCATGCGCTGTGGTGCAACTGATGTCCCTTTCTCCATAAATGTACTCAATGGGATCGTAATGTTGCAACCACACACACAAGTTGACCTGCTGTGAGGAAATGACGAGTCAGTACATTTCAAACATGAAAAAGGTCATTTTGAAATCAACATGCATAATCAAAATTCTAAAAGTATAAAACACAAAAAATTCTCACCAAAGAAGGAAAATGTATCGTGCTCGGCAACCTCCTCCATGCGCTGTGGTGCAACTGATGTCCCTTTCTCCATAAATGTACTCAATGGGATCGTAATGTTGCAACCACACACACAAGTTGACCTGCTGTGAGGAAATGACGAGTCAGTACATTTCAAACATGAAAAAGGTCATTTTGAAATCAACATGCATAATCAAAATTCTAAAAGTACAAAACATAAAAAATTCTCTCCAAAGAAGAAAAATGTATCGTGCTCGGCAACCTCCTTCATGCGCTGTGGTGCAACTGATGTCCCTTTCTCCATAAATGTACTCAATGGGATCGTAATGTTGCAACCACACACACAAGTTGACCTGCTGTGAGGAAAAGACGAGTCAGTACATTTGAAACATGAAAAAGGTCATTTTGAAATCAACATGCATAATCAAAATTCTAAAAGTATAAAACACAAAAAATTCTCACCAAAGAAGGAAAATGTATCGTGCTCGGCAACCTCCTCCATGCGCTGTGGTGCAACTGATGTCCCTTTCTCCATAAATGTACTCAATGGGATCGTAATGTTGCAACCACACACACAAGTTGACCTGCTGTGAGGAAATGACGAGTCAGTACATTTCAAACATGAAAAAGGTCATTTTGAAATCAACATGCATAATCAAAATTCTAAAAGTATAAAACACAAAAAATTCTCACCAAAGAAGGAAAATGTATCGTGCTCGGCAACCTCCTCCATGCGCTGTGGTGCAACTGATGTCCCTTTCTCCATAAATGTATTCAATGGGATCGTAATGTTGCAACCACACACACAAGTTGACCTGCTGTGAGGAAATGACGAGTCAGTACATTTCAAACATGAAAAAGGTCATTTTGAAATCAACATGCATAATCAAAATTCTAAAAGTATAAAACACAAAACATTCTCACCAAAGAAGGAAAATGTATCGTGCTCGGCAACCTCCTCCATGCGCTGTGGTGCAACTGATGTCCCTTTCTCCATAAATGTACTCAATGGGATCGTAATGTTGCAACCACACACACAAGTTGACCTGCTGTGAGGAAATGACGAGTCAGTACATTTCAAACATGAAAAAGGTCATTTTGAAATCAACATGCATAATCAAAATTCTAAAAGTATAAAACACAAAAAATTCTCACCAAAGAAGGAAAATGTATCGTGCTCGGCAACCTCCTCCATGCGCTGTGGTGCAACTGATGTCCCTTTCTCCATAAATGTACTCAATGGGATCGTAATGTTGCAACCACACACACAAGTTGACCTGCTGTGAGGAAAAGACGAGTCAGTACATTTCAAACATGAAAAAGGTCATTTTGAAAACAACATGCATAATCAAAATTCTAAAAGTGTAAAACACAAAAAATTCTCACCAAAGAAGGAAAATGTATCGTGCTCGGCAACCTCCTCCATGCGCTGTGGTGCAACTGATGTCCCTTTCTCCATAAATGTACTCAATGGGATCGTAATGTTGCAACCACACACACAAGTTGACCTGCTGTGAGGAAATGACGAGTCAGTACATTTCAAACATGAAAAAGGTCATTTTGAAATCAACATGCATAATCAAAATTCTAAAAGTATAAAACACAAAAAATTCTCACCAAAGAAGGAAAATGTATCATGCTCGGCAAACTCCTCCATGCGCTGTGGTGCAACTGATGTCCCTTTCTCCATAAAAGTACTCAATGGGATCGTAATGTTGCAACCACACACACAAGTTGACCTGCTGTGAGGAAAAGACGAGTCAGTACATTTCAAACATGAAAAAGGTCATTTTGAAATCAACATGCATAATCAAAATTCTAAAAGTATAAAACACAAAAAATTCTCACAAAAGAAGGAAAATGTATCGTGCTCGGCAACCTCCTCCATGCGCTGTGGTGCAACTGATGTCCCTTTCTCCTTAAATGTACTCAATGGGATCGTAATGTTGCAACCACACACACAAGTTGACCTGCTGTGAGGAAATGACGAGTCAGTACATTTCAAACATGAAAAAGGTCATTTTGAAATCAACATGCATAATCAAAATTCTAAAAGTATAAAACACAAAAAATTCTCACCAAAGAAGGAAAATGTATCGTGCTCGGCAACCTCCTCCATGCGCTGTGGTGCAACTGATGTCCCTTTCTCCATAAATGTACTCAATGGGATCGTAATGTTGCAACCACACACACAAGTTGACCTGCTGTGAGGAAATGACGAGTCAGTACATTTCAAACATGAAAAAGGTCATTTTGAAATCAACATGCATAATCAAAATTCTAAAAGTATAAAACACAAAAAATTCTCACCAAAGAAGGAAAATGTATCGTGCTCGGCAACCTCCTCCATGCGCTGTGGTGCAACTGATGTCCCTTTCTCCATAAATGTACTCAATGGGATCGTAATGTTGCAACCACACACACAAGTTGACCTGCTGTGAGGAAATGACGAGTCAGTACATTTCAAACATGAAAAAGGTCATTTTGAAATCAACATGCATAATCAAAATTCTAAAAGTATAAAACACAAAAAATTCTCACCAAAGAAGGAAAATGTATCGTGCTCGGCAACCTCCTCCATGCGCTGTGGTGCAACTGATGTCCCTTTCTCCATAAATGTACTCAATGTGATCGTAATGTTGCAACCACACACACAAGTTGACCTGCTGTGAGGAAATGACGAGTCAGTACATTTCAAACATGAAAAAGGTCATTTTGAAATCAACATGCATAATCAAAATTCTAAAAGTATAAAACACAAAAAATTCTCACCAAAGAAGGAAAATGTATCGTGCTCGGCAACCTCCTCCATGCGCTGTGGTGCAACTGATGTCCCTTTCTCCATAAATGTACTCAATGGGATCGTAATGTTGCAACCACACACACAAGTTGACCTGCTGTGAGGAAATGACGAGTCAGTACATTTCAAACATGAAAAAGGTCATTTTGAAATCAACATGCATAATCAAAATTCTAAAAGTATAAAACACAAAAAATTCTCACCAAAGAAGGAAAATGTATCGTGCTCGGCAACCTCCTCCATGCGCTGTGGTGCAACTGATGTCCCTTTCTCCATAAATGTACTCAATGGGATCGTAATGTTGCAACCACACACACAAGTTGACCTGCTGTGAGGAAATGACGAGTCAGTACATTTCAAACATGAAAAAGGTCATTTTGAAATCAACATGCATAATCAAAATTCTAAAAGTATAAAACACAAAAAATTCTCACCAAAGAAGGAAAATGTATCGTGCTCGGCAACCTCCTCCATGCGCTGTGGTGCAACTGATGTCCCTTTCTCCTTAAATGTACTCAATGGGATCGTAATGTTGCAACCACACACACAAGTTGACCTGCTGTGAGGAAATGACGAGTCAGTACATTTCAAACATGAAAAAGGTCATTTTGAAATCAACATGCATAATCAAAATTCTAAAAGTATAAAACACAAAAAATTCTCACCAAAGAAGGAAAATGTATCGTGCTCGGCAACCTCCTCCATGCGCTGTGGTGCAACTGATGTCCCTTTCTCCATAAATGTACTCAATGGGATCGTAATGTTGCAACCACACACACAAGTTGACCTGCTGTGAGGAAATGACGAGTCAGTACATTTCAAACATGAAAAAGGTCATTTTGAAATCAACATGCATAATCAAAATTCTAAAAGTATAAAACACAAAAAATTCTCACCAAAGAAGGAAAATGTATCGTGCTCGGCAACCTCCTCCATGCGCTGTGGTGCAACTGATGTCCCTTTCTCCATAAATGTACTCAATGGGATCGTAATGTTGCAACCACACACACAAGTTGACCTGCTGTGAGGAAATGACGAGTCAGTACATTTCAAACATGAAAAAGGTCATTTTGAAATCAACATGCATAATCAAAATTGTAAAAGTATAAAACACAAAAAATTCTCACCAAAGAAGGAAAATGTATCGTGCTCGGCAACCTCCTCCATGCGCTGTGGTGCAACTGATGTCCCTTTCTCCATAAATGTACTCAATGGGATCGTAATGTTGCAACCACACACACAAGTTGACCTGCTGTGAGGAAATGACGAGTCAGTACATTTCAAACATGAAAAAGGTCATTTTGAAATCAACATGCATAATCAAAATTCTAAAAGTATAAAACACAAAAAATTCTCACCAAAGAAGGAAAATGTATCGTGCTCGGCAACCTCCTCCATGCGCTGTGGTGCAACTGATGTCCCTTTCTCCATAAATGTACTCAATGGGATCGTAATGTTGCAACCACACACACAAGTTGACCTGCTGTGAGGAAATGACGAGTCAGTACATTTCAAACATGAAAAAGGTCATTTTGAAATCAACATGCATAATCAAAATTCTAAAAGTATAAAACACAAAAAATTCTCACCAAAGAAGGAAAATGTATCGTGCTCGGCAACCTCCTCCATGCGCTGTGGTGCAACTGATGTCCCTTTCTCCTTAAATGTACTCAATGGGATCGTAATGTTGCAACCACACACACAAGTTGACCTGCTGTGAGGAAATGACGAGTCAGTACATTTCAAACATGAAAAAGGTCATTTTGAAATCAACATGCATAATCAAAATTCTAAAAGTATAAAACACAAAAAATTCTCACCAAAGAAGGAAAATGTATCGTGCTCGGCAACCTCCTCCATGCGCTGTGGTGCAACTGATGTCCCTTTCTCCATAAATGTACTCAATGGGATCGTAATGTTGCAACCACACACACAAGTTGACCTGCTGTGAGGAAATGACGAGTCAGTACATTTCAAACATGAAAAAGGTCATTTTGAAATCAACATGCATAATCAAAATTCTAAAAGTATAAAACACAAAAAATTCTCACCAAAGAAGGAAAATGTATCGTGCTCGGCAACCTCCTCCATGCGCTGTGGTGCAACTGATGTCCCTTTCTCCATAAATGTACTCAATGGGATCGTAATGTTGCAACCACACACACAAGTTGACCTGCTGTGAGGAAATGACGAGTCAGTACATTTCAAACATGAAAAAGGTCATTTTGAAATCAACATGCATAATCAAAATTCTAAAAGTATAAAACACAAAAAATTCTCACCAAAGAAGGAAAATGTATCGTGCTCGGCAACCTCCTCCATGCGCTGTGGTGCAACTGATGTCCCTTTCTCCATAAATGTACTCAATGGGATCGTAATGTTGCAACCACACACACAAGTTGACCTGCTGTGAGGAAAAGACGAGTCAGTACATTTCAAACATGAAAAAGGTTATTTTGAAATCAACATGCATAATCAAAATTCTAAAAGTATAAAACACAAAAAATTCTCACCAAAGAAGGAAAATGTATCGTGCTCGGCAACCTCCTCCATGCGCTGTGGTGCAACTGATGTCCCTTTCTCCATAAATGTACTCAATGGGATCGTAATGTTGCAACCACACACACAAGTTGACCTGCTGTGAGGAAATGACGAGTCAGTACATTTCAAACATGAAAAAGGTCATTTTGAAATCAACATGCATAATCAAAATTCTAAAAGTATAAAACACAAAAAATTCTCACCAAAGAAGGAAAATGTATCGTGCTCGGCAACCTCCTCCATGCGCTGTGGTGCAACTGATGTCCCTTTCTCCATAAATGTACTCAATGGGATCGTAATGTTGCAACCACACACACAAGTTGACCTGCTGTGAGGAAATGACGAGTCAGTACATTTCAAACATGAAAAAGGTCATTTTGAAATCAACATGCATAATCAAAATTCTAAAAGTATAAAACACAAAAAATTCTCACCAAAGAAGGAAAATGTATCGTGCTCGGCAACCTCCTCCATGCGCTGTGGTGCAACTGATGTCCCTTTCTCCATAAATGTACTCAATGGGATCGTAATGTTGCAACCACACACACAAGTTGACCTGCTGTGAGGAAAAGACGAGTCAGTACATTTCAAACATGAAAAAGGTCATTTTGAAATCAACATGCATAATCAAAATTCTAAAAGTATAAAACACAAAAAATTCTCACCAAAGAAGGAAAATGTATCGTGCTCGGCAACCTCCTCCATGCGCTGTGGTGCAACTGATGTCCCTTTCTCCATAAATGTACTCAATGGGATCGTAATGTTGCAACCACACACACAAGTTGACCTGCTGTGAGGAAATGACGAGTCAGTACATTTCAAACATGAAAAAGGTCATTTTGAAATCATCATGCATAATCAAAATTCTAAAAGTATAAAACACAAAAAATTCTCACCAAAGAAGGAAAATGTATCGTGCTCGGCAACCTCCTCCATGCACTGTGGTGCAACTGATGTCCCTTTCTCCATAAATGTTCTCAATGGGATCGTAATGTTGCAACCACACACACAAGTTGACCTGCTGTGAGGAAATGACGAGTCAGTACATTTCAAACATGAAAAAGGTCATTTTGAAATCAACATGCATAATCAAAATTCTAAAAGTATAAAACACAAAAAATTCTCACCAAAGAAGGAAAATGTATCGTACTCGGCAACCTCCTCCATGCGCTGTGGTGCAACTGATGTTCCTTTCTCCATAAAAGTACTCAATGGGATCGTAATGTTGCAACCACACACACAAGTTGACCTGCTGTGAGGAAATGACGAGTCAGTACATTTCAAACATGAAAAAGGTCATTTTGAAATCAACATGCATAATCAAAATTCTAAAAGTATAAAACACAAAAAATTCTCACCAAAGAAGGAAAATGTATCGTGCTCGGCAACCTCCTCCATGCGCTGTGGTGCAACTGATGTCCCTTTCTCCATAAATGTTCTCAATGGGATCGTAATGTTGCAACCACACACACAAGTTGACCTGCTGTGAGGAAATGACGAGTCAGTACATTTCAAACATGAAAAAGGTCATTTTGAAATCAACATGCATAATCAAAATTCTAAAAGTATAAAACACAAAAAATTCTCACCAAAGAAGGAAAATGTATCGTACTCGGCAACCTCCTCCATGCGCTGTGGTGCAACTGATGTTCCTTTCTCCATAAAAGTACTCAATGGGATCGTAATGTTGCAACCACACACACAAGTTGACCTGCTGTGAGGAAATGACGAGTCAGTACATTTCAAACATGAAAAAGGTCATTTTGAAATCAACATGCATAATCAAAATTCTAAAAGTATAAAACACAAAAAATTCTCACCAAAGAAGGAAAATGTATCGTTCTCGGCAACCTCCTCCATGCACTGTGGTGCAACTGATGTCCCTTTCTCCATAAAAGTACTCAATGAGATCGTAATGTTGCAACCACACACACAAGTTGACCTGCTGTGAGGAAATGACGAGTCAGTACATTTCAAACATGAAAAAGGTCATTTTGAAATCAACATGCATAATCAAAATTCTAAAAGTATAAAACACAAAACATTCTCACCAAAGAAGGAAAATGTATCATGCTCGGCAAACTCCTCCATGCGCTGTGGTGCAACTGATGTCCCTTTCTCCATAAAAGTACTCAATGGGATCGTAATGTTGCAACCACACACACAAGTTGACCTGCTGTGAGGAAAAGACGAGTCAGTACATTTCAAACATGAAAAAGGTCATTTTGAAATCAACATGCATAATCAAAATTCTAAAAGTATAAAACACAAAAAATTCTCACCAAAGAAGGAAAATGTATCGTGCTCGGCAACCTCCTCCATGCGCTGTGGTGCAACTGATGTCCCTTTCTCCATAAATGTACTCAATGGGATCGTAATGTTGCAACCACACACACAAGTTGACCTGCTGTGAGGAAATGACGAGTCAGTACATTTCAAACATGAAAAAGGTCATTTTGAAATCAACATGCATAATCAAAATTCTAAAAGTATAAAACACAAAAAATTCTCACCAAAGAAGGAAAATGTATCGTGCTCGGCAACCTCCTCCATGCGCTGTGGTGCAACTGATGTCCCTTTCTCCATAAATGTACTCAATGGGATCGTAATGTTGCAACCACACACACAAGTTGACCTGCTGTGAGGAAATGACGAGTCAGTACATTTCAAACATGAAAAAGGTCATTTTGAAATCAACATGCATAATCAAAATTCTAAAAGTATAAAACACAAAAAATTCTCACCAAAGAAGGAAAATGTATCGTGCTCGGCAACCTCCTCCATGCGCTGTGGTGCAACTGATGTCCCTTTCTCCATAAATGTACTCAATGGGATCGTAATGTTGCAACCACACACACAAGTTGACCTGCTGTGAGGAAATGACGAGTCAGTACATTTCAAACATGAAAAAGGTCATTTTGAAATCAACATGCATAATCAAAATTCTAAAAGTATAAAACACAAAAAATTCTCACCAAAGAAGGAAAATGTATCGTGCTCGGCAACCTCCTCCATGCGCTGTGGTGCAACTGATGTCCCTTTCTCCATAAATGTACTCAATGGGATCGTAATGTTGCAACCACACACACAAGTTGACCTGCTGTGAGGAAATGACGAGTCAGTACATTTCAAACATGAAAAAGGTCATTTTGAAATCAACATGCATAATCAAAATTCTAAAAGTATAAAACACAAAAAATTCTCACCAAAGAAGGAAAATGTATCGTGCTCGGCAACCTCCTCCATGCGCTGTGGTGCAACTGATGTCCCTTTCTCCATAAATGTACTCAATGGGATCGTAATGTTGCAACCACACACACAAGTTGACCTGCTGTGAGGAAATGACGAGTCAGTACATTTCAAACATGAAAAAGGTCATTTTGAAATCAACATGCATAATCAAAATTCTAAAAGTATAAAACACAAAAAATTCTCACCAAAGAAGGAAAATGTATCGTGCTCGGCAACCTCCTCCATGCGCTGTGGTGCAACTGATGTCCCTTTCTCCATAAATGTACTCAATGGGATCGTAATGTTGCAACCACACACACAAGTTGACCTGCTGTGAGGAAATGACGAGTCAGTACATTTCAAACATGAAAAAGGTCATTTTGAAATCAACATGCATAATCAAAATTCTAAAAGTATAAAACACAAAAAATTCTCACCAAAGAAGGAAAATGTATCGTGCTCGGCAACCTCCTCCATGCGCTGTGGTGCAACTGATGTCCCTTTCTCCATAAATGTACTCAATGGGATCGTAATGTTGCAACCACACACACAAGTTGACCTGCTGTGAGGAAATGACGAGTCAGTACATTTCAAACATGAAAAAGGTCATTTTGAAATCAACATGCATAATCAAAATTCTAAAAGTATAAAACACAAAAAATTCTCACCAAAGAAGGAAAATGTATCGTGCTCGGCAACCTCCTCCATGCGCTGTGGTGCAACTGATGTCCCTTTCTCCATAAATGTACTCAATGGGATCGTAATGTTGCAAACACACACACAAGTTGACCTGCTGTGAGGAAATGACGAGTCAGTACATTTCAAACATGAAAAAGGTCATTTTGAAATCAACATGCATAATCAAAATTCTAAAAGTATAAAACACAAAAAATTCTCACCAAAGAAGGAAAATGTATCGTGCTCGGCAACCTCCTCCATGCGCTGTGGTGCAACTGATGTCCCTTTCTCCATAAATGTACTCAATGGGATCGTAATGTTGCAACCACACACACAAGTTGACCTGCTGTGAGGAAATGACGAGTCAGTACATTTCAAACATGAAAAAGGTCATTTTGAAATCAACATGCATAATCAAAATTCTAAAAGTATAAAACACAAAAAATTCTCACCAAAGAAGGAAAATGTATCGTGCTCGGCAACCTCCTCCATGCGCTGTGGTGCAACTGATGTCCCTTTCTCCATAAATGTACTCAATGGGATCGTAATGTTGCAACCACACACACAAGTTGACCTGCTGTGAGGAAAAGACGAGTCAGTACATTTCAAACATGAAAAAGGTCATTTTGAAATCAACATGCATAATCAAAATTCTAAAAGTATAAAACACAAAAAATTCTCACCAAAGAAGGAAAATGTATCGTGCTCGGCAACCTCCTCCATGCGCTGTGGTGCAACTGATGTCCCTTTCTCCATAAATGTACTCAATGGGATCGTAATGTTGCAACCACACACACAAGTTGACCTGCTGTGAGGAAATGACGAGTCAGTACATTTCAAACATGAAAAAGGTCATTTTGAAATCAACATGCATAATCAAAATTCTAAAAGTATAAAACACAAAAAATTCTCACCAAAGAAGGAAAATGTATCGTGCTCGGCAACCTCCTCCATGCGCTGTGGTGCAACTGATGTCCCTTTCTCCATAAATGTACTCAATGGGATCGTAATGTTGCAACCACACACACAAGTTGACCTGCTGTGAGGAAATGACGAGTCAGTACATTTCAAACATGAAAAAGGTCATTTTGAAATCAACATGCATAATCAAAATTCTAAAAGTATAAAACACAAAAAATTCTCACCAAAGAAGGAAAATGTATCGTGCTCGGCAACCTCCTCCATGCGCTGTGGTGCAACTGATGTCCCTTTCTCCATAAATGTACTCAATGGGATCGTAATGTTGCAACCACACACACAAGTTAACCTGCTGTGAGGAAATGACGAGTCAGTACATTTCAATCATGAAAAAGGTCATTTTGAAATCAACATGCATAATCAAAATTCTAAAAGTATAAAACACAAAAAATTCTCACCAAAGAAGGAAAATGTATCGTGCTCGGCAACCTCCTCCATGCGCTGTGGTGCAACTGATGTCCCTTTCTCCATAAATGTACTCAATGGGATCGTAATGTTGCAACCACACACACAAGTTGACCTGCTGTGAGGAAATGACGAGTCAGTACATTTCAAACATGAAAAAGGTCATTTTGAAATCAACATGCATAATCAAAATTCTAAAAGTATAAAACACAAAAAATTCTCACCAAAGAAGGAAAATGTATCGTGCTCGGCAACCTCCTCCATGCGCTGTGGTGCAACTGATGTCCCTTTCTCCATAAATGTACTCAATGGGATCGTAATGTTGCAAACACACACACAAGTTGACCTGCTGTGAGGAAATGACGAGTCAGTACATTTCAAACATGAAAAAGGTCATTTTGAAATCAACATGCATAATCACAATTCTAAAAGTATAAAACACAAAAAATTCTCACCAAAGAAGGAAAATGTATCGTGCTCGGCAACCTCCTCCATGCGCTGTGGTGCAACTGATGTCCCTTTCTCCATAAATGTACTCAATGGGATCGTAATGTTGCAACCACACACACAAGTTGACCTGCTGTGAGGAAATGACGAGTCAGTACATTTCAAACATGAAAAAGGTCATTTTGAAATCAACATGCATAATCAAAATTCTAAAAGTATAAAACACAAAAAATTCTCACCAAAGAAGGAAAATGTATCGTGCTCGGCAACCTCCTCCATGCGCTGTGGTGCAACTGATGTCCCTTTCTCCATAAATGTACTCAATGGGATCGTAATGTTGCAACCACACACACAAGTTGACCTGCTGTGAGGAAATGACGAGTCAGTACATTTCAAACATGAAAAAGGTCATTTTGAAATCAACATGCATAATCAAAATTCTAAAAGTATAAAACACAAAAAATTCTCACCAAAGAAGGAAGATGTATCGTGCTCGGCAACCTCCTCCATGCGCTGTGGTGCAACTGATGTCCCTTTCTCCATAAATGTACTCAATGGGATCGTAATGTTGCAACCACACACACAAGTTGACCTGCTGTGAGGAAATGACGAGCCAGTACATTTCAAACATGATTAAGGTCATTTTGAAATCAACATGCATAATCAAAATTCTAAAAGTATAAAACACAAAAAATTCTCACCAAAGAAGGAAAATGTATCGTGCTCGGCAACCTCCTCCATGCGCTGTGGTGCAACTGATGTCCCTTTCTCCATAAATGTACTCAATGGGATTGTAATGTTGCAACCACACACACAAGTTGACCTGCTGTGAGAAAAAGACGAGTCAGTACATTTCAAACATGAAAAAGGTCATTTTGAAATCAACATGCATAATCAAAATTCTAAAAGTATAAAACACAAAAAATTCTCACCAAAGAAGGAAAATGTATCGTGCTCGGCAACCTCCTCCATGCGCTGTGGTGCAACTGATGTCCCTTTCTCCATAAATGTACTCAATGGGATCGTAATGTTGCAACCACACACACAAGTTGACCTGCTGTGAGGAAATGACGAGTCAGTACATTTCAAACATGAAAAAGGTCATTTTGAAATCAACATGCATAATCAAAATTCTAAAAGTATAAAACACAAAAAATTCTCACCAAAGAAGGAAAATGTATCGTGCTCGGCAACCTCCTCCATGCGCTGTGGTGCAACTGATGTCCCTTTCTCCATAAATGTACTCAATGGGATCGTAATGTTGCAACCACACACACAAGTTGACCTGCTGTGAGGAAATGACGAGTCAGTACATTTCAAACATGAAAAAGGTCATTTTGAAATCAACATGCATAATCAAAATTCTAAAAGTATAAAACACAAAAAATTCTCACCAAAGAAGGAAAATGTATCGTGCTCGGCAACCTCCTCCATGCGCTGTGGTGCAACTGATGTCCCTTTCTCCATAAATGTACTCAATGGGATCGTAATGTTGCAACCACACACACAAGTTGACCTGCTGTGAGGAAATGACGAGTCAGTACATTTCAAACATGAAAAAGGTCATTTTGAAATCAACATGCATAATCAAAATTCTAAAAGTATAAAACACAAAAAATTCTCACCAAAGAAGGAAAATGTATCGTGCTCGGCAACCTCCTCCATGCGCTGTGGTGCAACTGATGTCCCTTTCTCCATAAATGTACTCAATGGGATCGTAATGTTGCAACCACACACACAAGTTGACCTGCTGTGAGGAAAAGACGAGTCAGTACATTTCAAACATGAAAAAGGTCATTTTGAAATCAACATGCATAATCAAAATTCTAAAAGTATAAAACACAAAAAATTCTCACCAAAGAAGGAAAATGTATCGTGCTCGGCAACCTCCTCCATGCGCTGTGGTGCAACTGATGTCCCTTTCTCCATAAATGTACTCAATGGGATCGTAATGTTGCAACCACACACACAAGTTGACCTGCTGTGAGGAAATGACGAGTCAGTACATTTCAAACATGAAAAAGTTCATTTTGAAATCATCATGCATAATCAAAATTCTAAAATTATAAAACACAAAAAATTCTCACCAAAGAAGGAAAATGTATCGTGCTCGGCAACCTCCTCCATGCACTGTGGTGCAACTGATGTCCCTTTCTCCATAAATGTACTCAATGGGATCGTAATGTTGCAACCACACACACAAGTTGACCTGCTGTGAGTTAATGACGAGTCAGTACATTTCAAACATGAAAAAGGTCATTTTGAAATCAACATGCATAATCAAAATTCTAAAAGTATAAAACACAAAAAATTCTCACCAAAGAAGGAAAATGTATCGTGCTCGGCAACCTCCTCCATGCGCTGTGGTGCAACTGATGTCCCTTTCTCCATAAAAGTACTCAATGGGATCGTAATGTTGCAACCACACACACAAGTTGACCTGCTGTGAGGAAATGACGAGTCAGTACATTTCAAACATGAAAAAGGTCATTTTGAAATCAACATGCATAATCAAAATTCTAAAAGTATAAAACACAAAAAATTCTCACCAAAGAAGGAAAATGTATCGTACTCGGCGACCTCCTCCATGCTCTGTGGTGCAACTGATGTCCCTTTCTCCATAAAAGTACTCAATGGGATCGTAATGTTGCAACCACACACACAAGTTGACCTGCTGTGAGGAAATGACGAGTCAGTACATTTCAAACATGAAAAAGGTCATTTTGAAATCAACATGCATAATCAAAATTCTAAAAGTATAAAACACAAAAAATTCTCACCAAAGAAGGAAAATGTATCGTTCTCGGCAACCTCCTCCATGCACTGTGGTGCAACTGATGTCCCTTTCTCCATAAAAGTACTCAATGAGATCGTAATGTTGCAACCACACACACAAGTTGACCTGCTGTGAGGAAATGACGAGTCAGTACATTTCGAACATGAAAAAGGTCATTTTGAAATCAACATGCATAATCAAAATTCTAAAAGTATAAAACACAAAAAATTCTCACCAAAGAAGGAAAATGTATCGTGCTCGGCAACCTCCTCCATGCGCTGTGGTGCAACTGATGTCCCTTTCTCCATAAAAGTACTCATGGGATCGTAATGTTGCAACCACACACACAAGTTGACCTGCTGTGAGGAAATGATGAGTCAGTACATTTCAAACATGAAAAAGGTCATTTTGAAATCAACATGCATAATCAAAATTCTAAAAGTATAAAACACAAAAAATTCTCACCAAAGAAGGAAAATGTATCGTACTCGGCAACCTCCTCCATGCGCTGTGGTGCAACTGATGTCCCTTTCTCCATAAATGTACTCAATGGGATCGTAATGTTGCAACCACACACACAAGTTGACCTGCTGTAAGGAAAAGACGAGTCAGTACATTTCAAACATGAAAAAGGTCATTTTGAAATCAACATGCATAATCAAAATTCTAAAAGTATAAAACACAAAAAATTCTCACCAAAGAAGGAAAATGTATTGTGCTCGGCAACCTCCTCCATGCGCTGTGGTGCAACTGATGTCCCTTTCTCCATAAATGTACTCAATGGGATCGTAATGTTGCAACCACACACACAAGTTGACCTGCTGTGAGGAAATGACGAGTCAGTACATTTCAAAAATGAAAAAGGTCATTTTGAAATCAACATGCATAATCAAAATTCTAAAAGTATAAAACATAAAAAATTCTCACCAAAGAAGGAAAATGTATCGTGCTCGGCAACCTCCTCCATGCGCTGTGGTGCAACTGATGTCCCTTTCTCCATAAATGTACTCAATGGGATCGTAATGTTGCAACCACACACACAAGTTGACCTGCTGTGAGGAAAAGACGAGTCAGTACATTTCAAACATGAAAAAGGTCATTTTGAAATCAACATGCATAATCAAAATTCTAAAAGTATAAAACACAAGAAATTCTCACCAAAGAAGGAAAATGTATCGTGCTCGGCAACCTCCTCCATGCGCTGTGGTGTAACTGATGTCCCTTTCTCCATAAATGTACTCAATGGGATCGTAATGTTGCAACCACACATACAAGTTGACCTGCTGTGAGGAAATGACGAGTCAGTACATTTCAAACATGAAAAAGGTCATTTTGAAATCAACATGCATAATCAAAATTCTAAAAGTATAAAACACAAAAAATTCTCACCAAAGAAGGAAAATGTATCGTGCTCGGCAACCTCCTCCATGCGCTGTGGTGTAACTGATGTCCCTTTCTCCATAAATGTACTCAATGGGATCGTAATGTTGCAACCACGCACACAAGTTGACCTGCTGTGAGGAAATGACGAGTCAGTACATTTCAAACATGAAAAAGGTCATTTTGAAATCAACATGCATAATCAAAATTCAAAAAGTATAAAACACAAAAAATTCTCACCAAAGAAGGAAAATGTATCGTGCTCGGCAACCTCCTCCATGCGCTGTGGTGTAACTGATGTCCCTTTCTCCATAAATGTACTCAATGGGATCGTAATGTTGCAACCACACACACAAGTTGACCTGCTGTGAGGAAATGATGAGTCAGTACATTTCAAACATGAAAAAGGTCATTTTGAAATCAACATGCATAATCAAAATTCTAAAAGTATAAAACACAAAAAATTCTCACCAAAGAAGGAAAATGTATCGTACTCGGCAACCTCCTCCATGCGCTGTGGTGCAACTGATGTCCCTTTCTCCATAAATGTACTCAATGGGATCGTAATGTTGCAACCACACACACAAGTTGACCTGCTGTGAGGAAATGACGAGTCAGTACATTTCAAACATGAAAAAGGTCATTTTGAAATCAACATGCATAATCAAAATTCTAAAAGTATAAAACACAAAAAATTCTCACCAAAGAAGGAAAATGTATCGTGCTCGGCAACCTCCTCCATGCGCTGTGGTGCTACTGATGTCCCTTTCTCCATAAATGTACTCAATGGGATCGTAATGTTGCAACCACACACACAAGTTGACCTGCTGTGAGGAAAAGACGAGTCAGTACATTTCAAACATGAAAAAGGTCATTTTGAAATCAACATGCATAATCAAAATTCTAAAAGTATAAAACACAAGAAATTCTCACCAAAGAAGGAAAATGTATCGTGCTCGGCAACCTCCTCCATGCGCTGTGGTGTAACTGATGTCCCTTTCTCCATAAATGTACTCAATGGGATCGTAATGTTGCAACCACACATACAAGTTGACCTGCTGTGAGGAAATGACGAGTCAGTACATTTCAAACATGAAAAAGGTCATTTTGAAATCAACATGCATAATCAAAATTCTAAAAGTATAAAACACAAAAAATTCTCACCAAAGAAGGAAAATGTATCGTGCTCGGCAACCTCCTCCATGCGCTGTGGTGTAACTGATGTCCCTTTCTCCATAAATGTACTCAATGGGATCGTAATGTTGCAACCACACACACAAGTTGACCTGCTGTGAGGAAATGACGAGTCAGTACATTTCAAACATGAAAAAGGTCATTTTGAAATCAACATGCATAATCAAAATTCAAAAAGTATAAAACACAAAAAATTCTCACCAAAGAAGGAAAATGTATCGTGCTCGGCAACCTCCTCCATGCGCTGTGGTGTAACTGATGTCCCTTTCTCCATAAATGTACTCAATGGGATCGTAATGTTGCAACCACACACACAAGTTGACCTGCTGTGAGGAAATGATGAGTCAGTACATTTCAAACATGAAAAAGGTCATTTTGAAATCAACATGCATAATCAAAATTCTAAAAGTATAAAACACAAAAAATTCTCACCAAAGAAGGAAAATGTATCGTACTCGGCAACCTCCTCCATGCGCTGTGGTGCAACTGATGTCCCTTTCTCCATAAATGTACTCAATGGGATCGTAATGTTGCAACCACACACACAAGTTGACCTGCTGTGAGGAAATGACGAGTCAGTACATTTCAAACATGAAAAAGGTCATTTTGAAATCAACATGCATAATCAAAATTCTAAAAGTATAAAACATAAAAAATTCTCACCAAAGAAGGAAAATGTATCGTGCTCGGCAACCTCCTCCATGCGCTGTGGTGCAACTGATGTCCCTTTCTCCATAAATGTACTCAATGGGATCGTAATGTTGCAACCACACACACAAGTTGACCTGCTGTGAGGAAAAGACGAGTCAGTACATTTCAAACATGAAAAAGGTCATTTTGAAATCAACATGCATAATCAAAATTCTAAAAGTATAAAACACAAAAAATTCTCACCAAAGAAGGAAAATGTATCGTGCTCGGCAACCTCCTCCATGCGCTGTGGTGTAACTGATGTCCCTTTCTCCATAAATGTACTCAATGGGATCGTAATGTTGCAACCACACACACAAGTTGACCTGCTGTGAGGAAATGACGAGTCAGTACATTTCAAACATGAAAAAGGTCATTTTGAAATCAACATGCATAATCAAAATTCTAAAAGTATAAAACACAAAAAATTCTCACCAAAGAAGGAAAATGTATCGTGCTCGGCAACCTCCTCCATGCGCTGTGGTGTAACTGATGTCCCTTTCTCCATAAATGTACTCAATGGGATCGTAATGTTGCAACCACACACACAAGTTGACCTGCTGTGAGGAAATGACGAATTAGTACATTTCAAACATGAAAAAGGTCATTTTGAAATCAACATGCATAATCAAAATTCTAAAAGTATAAAACACAAAAAATTCTCACCAAAGAAGGAAAATGTATCGTGCTCGGCAACCTCCTCCATGCGCTGTGGTGTAACTGATGTCCCTTTCTCCATAAATGTACTCAATGGGATCGTAATGTTGCAACCACACACACAAGTTGACCTGCTGTGAGGAAATGACGAGTCAGTACATTTCAAACATGAAAAAGGTCATTTTGAAATCAACATGCATAATCAAAATTCTAAAAGTATAAAACATAAAAAATTCTCACCAAAGAAGGAAAATGTATCGTGCTCGGCAACCTCCTCCATGCGCTGTGGTGCAACTGATGTCCCTTTCTCCATAAATGTACTCAATGGGATCGTAATGTTGCAACCACACACACAAGTTGACCTGCTGTGAGGAAAAGACGAGTCAGTACATTTCAAACATGAAAAAGGTCATTTTGAAATCAACATGCATAATCAAAATTCTAAAAGTATAAAACACAAAAAATTCTCACCAAAGAAGGAAAATGTATCGTGCTCGGCAACCTCCTCCATGCGCTGTGGTGTAACTGATGTCCCTTTCTCCATAAATGTACTCAATGGGATCGTAATGTTGCAACCACACACACAAGTTGACCTGCTGTGAGGAAATGACGAGTCAGTACATTTCAAACATGAAAAAGGTCATTTTGAAATCAACATGCATAATCAAAATTCTAAAAGTATAAAACACAAAAAATTCTCACCAAAGAAGGAAAATGTATCGTGCTCGGCAACCTCCTCCATGCGCTGTGGTGTAACTGATGTCCCTTTCTCCATAAATGTACTCAATGGGATCGTAATGTTGCAACCACACACACAAGTTGACCTGCTGTGAGGAAATGACGAATTAGTACATTTCAAACATGAAAAAGGTCATTTTGAAATCAACATGCATAATCAAAATTCTAAAAGTATAAAACACAAAAAATTCTCACCAAAGAAGGAAAATGTATCGTGCTCGGCAACCTCCTCCATGCGCTGTGGTGTAACTGATGTCCCTTTCTCCATAAATGTACTCAATGGGATCGTAATGTTGCAACCACACACACAAGTTGACCTGCTGTGAGGAAATGACGAGTCAGTACATTTCAAACATGAAAAAGGTCATTTTGAAATCAACATGCATAATCAAAATTCTAAAAGTATAAAACATAAAAAATTCTCACCAAAGAAGGAAAATGTATCGTGCTCGGCAACCTCCTCCATGCGCTGTGGTGCAACTGATGTCCCTTTCTCCATAAATGTACTCAATGGGATCGTAATGTTGCAACCACACACACAAGTTGACCTGCTGTGAGGAAATGACGAGTCAGTACATTTCAAACATGAAAAAGGTCATTTTGAAATCAACATGCATAATCAAAATTCTAAAAGTATAAAACACAAAAAATTCTCACCAAAGAAGGAAAATGTATCGTGCTCGGCAACCTCCTCCATGCGCTGTAGTGCAACTGATGTCCCTTTCTCCATAAATGTAGTCAATGGGATCGTAATGTTGCAACCACACACACAAGTTGACCTGCTGTGAGGAAATGACGAGTCAGTACATTTCAAACATGAAAAAGGTCATTTTGAAATCAACATGCATAATCAAAATTCTAAAAGTATAAAACACAAAAAATTCTCACCAAAGAAGGAAAATGTATCGTGCTCGGCAACCTCCTCCATGCGCTGTGGTGCAACTGATGTCCCTTTCTCCATAAAAGTACTCAATGGGATCGTAATGTTGCAACCACACACACAAGTTGACCTGCTGTGAGGAAATGATGAGTCAGTACATTTCAAACATGAAAAAGGTCATTTTGAAATCAACATGCATAATCAAAATTCTAAAAGTATAAAACACAAAAAATTCTCACCAAAGAAGGAAAATGTATCGTGCTCGGCAACCTCCTCCATGCCCTGCGGTGCAACTGATGTCCCTTTCTCCATAAATGTACTCAATTGGATCGTAATGTTGCAACCACACACACAAGTTGACCTGCTGTGAGGAAAAGACGAGTCAGTACATTTCAAACATGAAAAAGGTCATTTTGAAATCAACATGCATAATCAAAATTCTAAAAGTATAAAACACAACAAATTCTCACCAAAGAAGGAAAATGTATCGTGCTCGGCAAACTCCTCCATGCCCTGCGGTGCAACTGATGTCCCATTCTCCATAAATGTACTCAATTGGATCGTAATGTTGCAACCACACACACAAGTTGACCTGCTGTGAGGAAAAGACGAGTCAGTAAATTTCAAACATGAAAAAGGTCATTTTGAAATCAACATGCATAATCAAAATTCTAAAAGTATAAAACACAAAAAATTCTCACCAAAGAAGGAAAATGTATCGTGCTCGGCAACCTCCTCCATGCCCTGCGGTGCAACTGATGTCCCTTTCTCCATAAATGTACTCAATGGGATCGTAATGTTGCAACGACACACACAAGTTGACCTGCTGTGAGGAAAAGACGAGTCAGTACATTTCAAACATGAAAAAGGTCATTTTGAAATCAACAGGAAAAACCTAAATTCTAAAAGTATAAAACACAAAAAATTCTCACCAAAGAAGGAAAATGTATCGTGCTCGGCAACCTCCTCCATGCGCTGTGGTGCAACTGATGTCCCTTTCTCCATAAAAGTACTCAATGGGATCGTAATGTTGCAACCACACACACAAGTTGACCTGCTGTGAGGAAAAGACGAATCAGTACATTTCAAACATGAAAAAGGTCATTTTGAAATCAACAGGAAAAACCTAAATTCTAAAAGTATAAAACACAAAAAATTCTCACCAAAGAAGGAAAATGTATCGTGCTCGGCAACCTCCTCCTTGCCCTGTGGTGCAACTGATGTCCCTTTCTCCATAAGAGTACTCAATGGGATCGTAATGTTGCAACCACACACACAAGTTTACTTGCTGTGAGGAAAAGACGGGTCAGTACATTTCAAACATGAAAAAGGTCATTTTGAAATGAACATGAAAAACCAAAATTCTAAAACTATAGAACACAAAAAATTCTCACCAAAGAAGGAAAATGTATCGTGCTCGGCAACCTCCTCCTTGCCCTGTGGTGCAACTGATGTCCCTTTCTCCACAAATGTACTCAATGGGATCGTAATTTTGCAACCACACACACAAGTTGACCTGCTGTGAGGAAATGACGAGTCAGTACATTTCAAACATGAAAAAGGTCATTTTGAAATCAACATGCATAATCAAAATTCTAAAAGTATAAAACACAAAAAATTCTCACCAAAGAAGGAAAATGTATCGTGCTCGGCAACCTCCTCCATGCCCTGCGGTGCAACTGATGTCCCTTTCTCCATAAATGTACTCAATTGGATCGTAATGTTGCAACCACACACACAAGTTGACCTGCTGTGAGGAAAAGACGAGTCAGTACATTTCAAACATGAAAAAGGTCATTTTGAAATCAACATGCATAATCAAAATTCTAAAAGTATAAAACACAACAAATTCTCACCAAAGAAGGAAAATGTATCGTGCTCGGCAACCTCCTCCATGCCCTGCGGTGCAACTGATGTCCCATTCTCCATAATTGTACTCAATTGGATCGTAATGTTGCAACCACACACACAAGTTGACCTGCTGTGAGGAAAAGACGAGTCAGTACATTTCAAACATGAAAAAGTTCATTTTGAAATCAACATGCATAATCAAAATTCTAAAAGTATAAAACACAACAAATTCACACCAAAGAAGGAAAATGTATCGTGCTCGGCAACCTCCTCCATGCGCTGTGGTGCAACTGATGTCCCTTTCTCCATGAAAGTACTCAATGGGATCGTAATGTTGCAACCACACACACAAGTTGACCTGCTGTGAGGAAATGACGAGTCAGTATATTTCAAACATGAAAAAGGTCATTTTGAAATCAACATGCATAATCAAAATTCTAAAAGTATAAAACACAACAAATTCTCACCAAAGAAGGAAAATGTATCGTGCTCGGCAACCTCCTCCATGCCCTGCGGTGCAACTGATGTCCCATTCTCCATAAATGTACTCAATTGGATCGTAATGTTGCAACCACACACACAAGTTGACCTGCTGTGAGGAAAAGACGAGTCAGTATATTTCAAACATGAAAAAGGTCATTTTGAAATCAACATGCATAATCAAAATTCTAAAAGTATAAAACACAAAAAATTCTCACCAAAGAAATAAAATGTATCGTGCTCGGCAACCTCCTCCATGCGCTGTGGTGCAACTGATGTCAATTTCTCCATAAATGTACTCAATGGGATCGTAATGTTGCAACCACACACACAAGTTGACCTGCTGTGAGGAAAAGACGAGTCAGTACATTTCAAACATGAAAAAGGTCATTTTGAAATCAACATGAAAAACCTAAATTCTAAAAGTATAAAACACAAAAAATTCTCACCAAAGAAGGAAAATGTATCGTGCTCGGCAACCTCCTCCATGCCCTGCGGTGCAACTGATGTCCCTTTCTCCATAAATGTACTCAATGGGATCGTAATGTTGCAATTACACACACAAGTGGACCTGCTGTGAGGAAAAGACGAGTCAGTACATTTCAAACATGAAAAAGGTCATTTTGAAATCAACAGGAAAAATCTAAATTCTAAAAGTATAAAACACAAAAAATTCTCACCAAAGAAGGAAAATGTATCGTGCTCGGCAACCTCCTCCATGCGCTGTGGTGCAACTGATGTCCCTTTCTCCATAAAAGTACTCAATGGGATCGTAATGTTGCAACCACACACACAAGTTGACCTGCTGTGAGGAAAAGATGAGTCAGTACATTTCAAACATGAAAAAGGTCATTTTGAAATCAACAGGAAAAACCTAAATTCTAAAATTATAAAACACAAAAAATTCTCACCAAAGAGGGAAAATGTATCGTGCTCGGCAACCTCCTCCATGCGCTGTGGTGCAACTGATGTCCATTTCTCCATAAATGTACTCAATGGGATCGTAATGTGGCAACTACACACACAAGTTGACCTGCTGTGAGGAAAAGACGAGTCAGTACATTTCAAACATGAAAAAGGTCATTTTGAAATCAACAGGAAAAACCTAAATTCTAAAAGTATAAAACACAAAAAATTCTCACCAAAGAAGGAAAATGTATCGTGCTCGGCAACCTCCCCCATGCGCTGTGGTGCAACTGATGTCCCTTTCTCCATAAATGTACTCAATGGGATCGTAATGTTGCAACTACACACACAAGTTGACCTGCTGTGAGGAAAAGACGAGTCAGTACATTTCAAACATGAAAAAGGTCATTTTGAAATCAACAGGAAAAACCAAAATTCTAAAAGTATAAAACACAAAAAATTCTCACCAAAGAAGGAAAATGTATCGTGCTCGGCAACCTCCTCCATGCGCTGTGGTGTAACTGATGTCCCTTTCTCCATAAAAGTACTCAATGGGATCGTAATGTTGCAACCACACACACAGGTTGACCTGCTGTGAGGAAATGACGAGTCAGTACATATCAAACATGAAAAAGGTCATTTTGAAATCAACAGGAAAAACCTAAATTCTAAAAGTATAAAACACAAAAAATTCTCACCAAAGAAGGAAAATGTATCGTGCTCGGCAACCTCCTCCATGTCCTGCGGTGCAACTGATTTCCCTTTCTCCATAAATGTACTCAATGGGATCGTAATGTTGCAACCACACACACAAGTTGACCTGCTGTGAGGAAAAGACGAGTCAGTACATTTCAAACACGAAAAAGGTCTTTTTGAAATCAACAGGAAAAACCTAAATTCTAAAAGTATAAAACACAAAAAATTCTCACCAAAGAAGGAAAATGTATCGTGCTCGGCAACCTCCTCCATGCGCTGTGGTGCAACTGATGTCCCTTTCTCCATAAATGTACTCAATGGGATTGTAATGTTGCAACCTCACACACAAGTTGACCTGCTGTGAGGAAATGACGAGTCAGTACTTTTCAAACATGAAAAAGGTCATTTTGAGATCAACAGGAAAAACCTAAATTCTAAAAGTATAAAACACAAAAAATTCTCACCAAAGAAGGAAAATGTATCGTGCTCGGCAACCTCCTCCATGCGCTGTGGTCCAACTGATGTCCCTTTCTCCATAAAAGTACTCAATGGGATCGTAATGTTGCAACTACACACACAAGTTGACCTGATGTGAGGAAAAGATGAGTTAGTACATTTCAAACATGAAAAAGGTCATTTTGAAATCAACATGAAAAACCAAAATTCTAAAAGTATAAAACACAAAAAATTCTCACCAAAGAAGGAAAATGTATCGTGCTCGGCAACCTCCTCCATGCGCTGTGGTGCAACTGATGTCCCTTTCTCCATAAAAGTACTCAATGGGATCGTAATGTTGCAACCACACACACAAGTTGACCTGCTGTGAGGAAAAGATGAGTCAGTACATTTCAAACATGAAAAAGGTCATTTTGAAATCAACAGGAAAAACCTAAATTCTAAAATTATAAAACACAAAAAATTCTCACCAAAGAGGGAAAATGTATCGTGCTCGGCAACCTCCTCCATGCGCTGTGGTGCAACTGATGTCCCTTTCTCCATAAATGTACTCAATGGGATCGTAATGTGGCAACTACACACACAAGTTGACCTGCTGTGAGGAAAAGACGAGTCAGTACATTTCAAACATGAAAAAGGTCATTTTGAAATCAACAGGAAAAACCTAAATTCTAAAAGTATAAAACACAAAAAATTCTCACCAAAGAAGGAAAATGTATCGTGCTCGGCAACCTCCTCCATGTCCTGCGGTGCAACTGATTTCCCTTTCTCCATAAATGTACTCAATGGGATCGTAATGTTGCAACCACACACACAAGTTGACCTGCTGTGAGGAAAAGACGAGTCAGTACATTTCAAACATGAAAAAGGTCATTTTGAAATCAACAGGAAAAACCTAAATTCTAAAAGTATAAAACACAAAAAATTCTCACCAAAGAAGGAAAATGTATCGTGCTCGGCAACCTCCTCCATGCGCTGTGGTGCAACTGATGTCCCTTTCTCCATAAATGTACTCAATGGGATTGTAATGTTGCAACCTCACACACAAGTTGACCTGCTGTGAGGAAATGACGAGTCAGTACTTTTCAAACATGAAAAAGGTCATTTTTTAATCAACAGGAAAAACCTAAATTCTAAAAGTATAAAACACAAAAAATTCTCACCAAAGAAGGAAAATGTATCGTGCTCGGCAACCTCCTCCATGTCCTGCGGTGCAACTGATGTCCCTTTCTCCATAAATGTACTCAATGGGATCGTAATGTTGCAACCACACACACAAGTTGACCTGCTGTGAGGAAAAGACGAGTCAGTACATTTCAAACATGAAAAAGGTCATTTTGAAATCAACAGGAAAAACCTAAATTCTAAAAGTATAAAACACAACAAATTCTCACCAAAGAAGGAAAATGTATCGTGCTCGGCAACCTCCTCCATGCGCTGTGGTGCAACTGATGTCCCTTTCTCCATAAATGTACTCAATGGGATCGTAATGTTGCAACTACACACACAAGTTGACCTGCTGTGAGGGAAAGACGAGTCAGTACATTTCAAACATGAAAAAGGTCATTTTGAAATCAACAGGAAAAACCTAAATTCTAAAAGTATAAAACACAAAAAATTCTCACCAAAGAAGGAAAATGTATCGTGCTCGGCAACCTCCTCCATGCGCTGTGGTCCAACTGATGTCCCTTTCTCCATAAAAGTACTCAATGGGATCGTAATGTTGCAACTACACACACAAGTTGACCTGATGTGAGGAAAAGACGAGTCAGTACATTTCAAACATGAAAAAGGTCATGTTGAAATCAACAGGAAAAACCAAAATTCTAAAAGTATAAAACACAAAAAATTCTCACCAAAGAAGGAAAATGTATCGTGCTCGGCAACCTCCTCCATGCGCTGTGGTGCAACTGATGTCCCTTTCTCCATAAAAGTACTCAATGGGACCGTAATGTTGCAACCACACACACAAGTTGACCTGCTGTGAGGAAAAGACGAGTCAGTACATTTCAAACATGAAAAAGGTCATTTTGAAATCAACAAGAAAAACCTAAATTCTAAAAGTATAAAACACAAAAAATTCTCACCAAAGAAGGAAAATCTATCGTGCTCGGCAACCTCCTCCATGCGCTGTGGTGCAACTGATGTCCCTTTCTCCATAAATGTACTCAATGGGATCGTAATGTTGCAACCACACACACAAGTTGACCTGCTGTGAGGAAAAGACGAGTCAGTACATTTCAAACATGAAAAAGGTCATTTTGAAATCAACAGGAAAAACCTAAACTCTAAAAGTATAAAACACAAAAAATTCTCACCAAAGAAGGAAAATGTATCGTGCCCGGCAACCTCCTCCATGCGCTGTGGTGCAACTGATGTCCCTTTCTCCATAAATGTACTCAATGGGATCGTAATGTTGCAACCACACACACAAGTTGACCTGCTGTGAGGAAAAGACGAGTCAGTACATTTCAAACATGAAAAAGGTCATTTTGAAATCAACAGGAAAAACCTAAATTCTAAAAGTATAAAACACAAAAAATTCTCTCCAAAGAAGGAAAATGTATCGTGCTCGGCAACCTCCTCAATGCGCTGTGGTGCAACTGATGTCCCTTTCTCCATAAATGTACTCAATGGGATCGTAATGTTGCAACCACACACACAAGTTGACCTGCTGTGAGGAAAAGACGAGTCAGTACATTTCAAACATGAAAAAGGTCATTTTGAAATCAACAGGAAAAACCTAAATTCTAAAAGTATAAAACACAAAAAATTCTCACCAAAGAAGGAAAATGTATCGTTGCACGGCAACCTCCTCCATGCGCTATGGTGCAACTGATGTCCCTTTCTCCATAAATGTACTCAATGGGATCACAATGTTGCAACAACACACACAAGTTGACCTGCTGTGAGGAAAAGACGAGTCAGTACATTTCAAACATGAAAAAGGTCATTTTGAAATCAACAGGAAAAACCTAAATTCTAAAAGTATAAAACACAAAAAATTCTCACCAAAGAAGGAAAATGTATCGTGCTCGGCAACCTCCTCCATGCGCTGTGGTGCAACTGATGTCCCTTTCTCCATAAATGTACTCAATGGGATCGTAATGTTGCAACCACACACACAAGTTGACCTGCTGTGAGGAAAAGACGAGTCAGTACATTTCAAACATGAAAAAGGTCATCTTGAAATCAACAGGAAAACCTAAATTCTAAAAGTATAAAACACAAAAAATTCTCACCAAAGAAGGAAAATGTATCGTGCTCGGCAACCTCCTCCATGCGCTGTGGTGCAACTGATGTCGCTTTCTCCATAAATGTACTCAATGGGCTCGTTATGTTGCAACCACACACACAAGTTGACCTGCTGTGAGGAAAACACGAGTCACTACATTTCAAACATGAAAATGGTCATTTTGAAATCAACAGGAAAAACCAAAATTCTAAAAGTATAAAGACAAAAAATTCTCACCAAAGAAGGAAAATGTATCGTGCTCGGCAACCTCCTCCATGCGCTGTGGTGCAACTGATGTCCCTTTCTCCATAAATGTACTCAATGGGATCGTAATGTTGCAACCACACACACAAGTTGACCTGCTGTGAGGAAAAGACGATTCAGCACATTTCAAACATGAAAAAGGTCATTTTGAAATCAACTGGAAAAACCTAAATTCTAAAAGTATAAAACACAAAAAATTCTCACCAAAGAAGGAAAATGTATCGTGCTCGGCAACCTCCTCCTTGCGCTGTGGTGCAACTGATGTCCCTTTCTCCATAAATGTACTCAATGGGATCGTAATGTTGCAACCACACACACAAGTTGACCTGCTGTGAGGAAAAGACGATTCAGTACATTTCAAACATGAAAATGGTCATTTTGAAATCAACAGGAAAAACCAAAATTCTAAAAGTATAAAACACAAAAAATTCTCACCAAAGAAGGAAAATGTATCGTGCTCGGCAACCTCCTCCATGCGCTGTGGTGCAACTGATGTCCCTTTCTCCATAAATGTACTCAATGGGATCGTAATGTTGCAACCACACACACAAGTTGACCTGCTGTGAGGAAAAGACGAGTCAGTACATTTCAAACATGATAAAGGTCATTTTGAAATCAACAGGAAGAACCTAAATTCTAAAAGTATAAAACACAAAAAATTCTCACCAAAGAAGGAAAATGTATCGTGCTCGGCAACCTCCTCCATGCGCTGTGGTGCAACTGATGTCCCTTTCTCCATAAATGTACTCAATGGGATCGTAATGTTGCAACCACACACACAAGTTGACCTGCTGTGAGGAAAAGATGAGTCAGTACATTTCAAACATGAAAGAGGTCATTTTGAAAACAACAGGAAAAACCTAAATTCTAAAAGTATAAAACACAAAAAATTCTCACCAAAGAAGGAAAATGTATCGTGCTCGGCAACCTCCTCCATGCGCTGTGGTGCAACTGTTTCCCTTTCTCCATTAATGTACTCAATAGGATCGTAATATTGCAACCACACACACAAGTTGACCTGCTGTGAGGAAAAGACGAGTCAGTACATTTCAAACATGAAAAAGGTCATTTTGAAAACAACAGGAAAAACCTAAATTCTAAAAGTATAAAACACAAAAAATTCTCACCAAAGAAGGAAAATGTATCGTGCTCGGCAACCTCCTCCATGCCCTGTGGTGCAACTGTTTCTTTTTCTCCATTAATGTACTCAATAGGATCGTAATATTGCAACCACACACACAAGTTGACCTGCTGTGAGGAAAAGACGAGTCAGTACATTTCAAACATGAAAAAGGTCATTTTGAAATCAACAGGAGAAACCTAAAGTCTAAAAGTATAAAACACAAAAAATTCTCACCAAAGAAGGAAAATGTATCGTGCTCGGCAACCTCCTCCATGCCCTGTGGTGCAACTGTTTCCCTTTCTCCATTAATGTACTCAATAGGATCGTAATATTGCAACCACACACACAAGTTGACCTGCTGTGAGGAAAAGACGAGTCAGTACATTTCAAACATGAAAAAGGTCATTTTGAAATCAACAGGAAGAACCTAAATTCTAAAAGTATAAAACACAAAAAATTCTCACTAAAGAAGGAAAATGTATCGTGCTCGGAAACCTCCTCCATGCGCTGTGGTGCAACTGATGTCCCTTTCTCCATAAATGTACTCAATGGGATCGTAATGTTGCAACCACACACACAAGTTGACCTGCAGTGAGGAAAAGACGAGTCAGTACATTTCAAACATGAAAAAGGTCATTTTGAAATCAACAGGAAAAACCTAAATTCTAAAAGTATAAAACACAAAAAATTCTCACCAAAGAAGGAAAATGTATCGAGCTCGGCAACCTCCTCCATGCCCTGTGGTGCAACTGTTTCCCTTTCTCCATAAATGTACTCAATGGGATCGTAATGTTGCAACCACACACACAAGTTGACCTGCTGTGAGGAAAAGACGAGTCAGTACATTTCAAACATGAAAAAGGTCATTTTGAAATCAACAGGAAAAACCTAAATTCTAAAAGTATAAAACACAAAAAATTCTCACCAAAGAAGGAAAATGTAACGTGCTCGGCAACCTCCTCCATGCGCTGTGGTGCAACTGATGTCCCTTTCTCCATAAATGTACTCAATGGGATCGTAATGTTGCAACCACACACACAAGTTTACCTGCTGTAAATAAAAGACGAGTCAGTACATTTCAAACATGAAAAAGGTCATTTTGAAATCAACAGGAAAAACCTAAATTCTAAAAGTATAAAACACAAAAAATTCTCACCAAAGAAGGAAAATGTATCGTGCTCGGCAACCTCCTCCTTGCGCTGTGGTGCAACTGATGTCCCTTTCTCCATAAATGTACTCAATGGGATCGTAATGTTGCAACCACACACACAAGTTGACCTGCTGTGAGGAAATGACGAGTCAGTACATTTCAAACATGAAAAAGGTCATTTTGAAATCAACATGCATAATCAAAATTCTAAAAGTATAAAACACAAAAAATTCTCACCAAAGAAGGAAAATGTATCGTGCTCGGCAACCTCCTCCATGCGCTGTGGTGCAACTGATGTCCCTTTCTCCATAAATGTACTCAATGGGATCGTAATGTTGCAACCACACACACAAGTTGACCTGCAGTGAGGAAAAGACGAGTCAGTACATTTCAAACATGAAAAAGGTCATTTTGAAATCAACAGGAAAAACCTAAATTCTAAAAGTATAAAACACAAAAAATTCTGACCAAAGAAGGAAAATGTATCGAGCTCGGCAACCTCCTCCATGCCCTGTGGTGCAACTGTTTCCCTTTCTCCATAAATGTACTCAATGGGATCGTAATGTTGCAACCACACACACAAGTTGACCTGCTGTGAGGAAAAGACGAGTCAGTACATTTCAAACATGAAAAAGGTCATTTTGAAATCAACAGGAAAAACCTAAATTCTAAAAGTATAAAACACAAAAAATTCTCACCAAAGAAGGGAAATGTAACGTGCTCGGCAACCTCCTCCATGCGCTGTGGTGCAACTGATGTCCCTTTCTCCATAAATGTACTCAATGGGATCGTAATGTTGCAACCACACACACAAGTTGACCTGCTGTGAGGAAAAGACGAGTCAGTACATTTCAAACATGAAAAAGGTCATTTTGAAATCAACAGGAAAAACCTAAATTCTAAAAGTATAAAACACAAAAAATTCTCACCAAAGAAGGAAAATGTATCGTGCTCGGCAACCTCCTCCATGCGCTGTGGTGCAACTGATGTCCCTTTCCCCATAAATGTACTCAATGGGATCGTAATGTTGCAACCACACACACAAGTTGACCTGCTGTGAGGAAATGACGAGTCAGTACATTTCAAACATGAAAAAGGTCATTTTGAAATCAACATGCATAATCAAAATTCTAAAAGTATAAAACACAAAAAATTCTCACCAAAGAAGGAAAATGTATCGTGCTCGGCAACCTCCTCCATGCGCTGTGGTGCAACTGATGTCCCTTTCTCCATAAATGTACTCAATGGGATCGTAATGTTGCAACCACACACACAAGTTGACCTGCTGTGAGGAAAAGACGAGTCAGTACATTTCAAACATGAAAAAGGTCATTTTGAAATCAACAGGAAAAACCTAAATTCTAAAAGTATCAAACACAACAAATTCTCACCAAAGAAGGAAAATGTATCATGCTCGGCAACCTCCTCCATGCGCTGTGGTGCAACTGATGTCCCTTTCTCCATAAATGTACTCAATGGGATCGTAATGTTGCAACCACACACACAAGTTGACCTGCTGTGAGGAAAAGACGAGTCAGTACATTTCAAACATGAAAAAGGTCATTTTGAAATCAACAGGAAAAACCTAAATTCTAAAAGTATAAAACACAAAAAATTCTCACCAAAGAAGGAAAATGTATCGTGCTCGGCAACCTCCTCCATGCCCTGTGGTGCAACTGTTTCCCTTTCTCCATAAATGTACTCAATGGGATCGTAATATTGCAACCACACACACAAGTTGACCTGCTGTGAGGAAAAGACGAGTCAGTACATTTCAAACATGAAAAAGGTCATTTTGAAATCAACAGGAAAAACCTAAATTCTAAAAGTACAAAACACAAAAAATTCTCACCAAAGAAGGAAAATGTATCGTGCTCGGCAACCTCCTCCATGCGCTGTGGTGCAACTGATGTCCCTTTCTCCATAAATGTACTCAATGGGATCGTAATGTTGCAACCACACACACAAGTTGACCTGCTGTGAGGAAAAGACGAGTCAGTACATTTCAAACATGAAAAAGGTCATTTTGAAATCAACAGGAAAAACCTAAATTCTAAAAGTATATAACACAAAAAATTCTCACCAAAGAAGGAAAATGTATCGTGCTCGGCAACCTCCTCCATGCGCTGTGGTGCAACTGATGTCCCTTTCTCCATAAATGTACTCAATGGGATCGTAATGTTGCAACCACACACACAAGTTGACCTGCAGTGAGGAAAAGACGAGTCAGTACATTTCAAACATGAAAAAGGTCATTTTGAAATCAACAGGAAAAACCTAAATTCTAAAAGTATAAAACACAAAAAATTCTCACCAAAGAAGGAAAATGTATCGTGCTCGGCAACCTCCTCCATGCCCTGTGGTGCAACTGTTTCCCTTTCTCCATAAATGTACTCAATGGGATCGTAATGTTGCAACCACACACACAAGTTGACCTGCTGTGAGGAAAAGACGAGTCAGTACATTTCAAACATGAAAAAGGTCATTTTGAAATCAACAGGAAAAACGTAAATTCTAAAAGTATAAAACACAAAAAATTCTCACCAAAGAAGGAAAATGTAACGTGCTTGGCAACCTCCTCCATGCGCTGTGGTGCAACTGATGTCCCTTTCTCCATAAATGTACTCAATGGGATCGTAATGTTGCAACCACACACACAAGTTGACCTGCTGTGAGGAAAAGACGAGTCAGTACATTTCAAACATGAAAAAGGTCATTTTGAAATCAACAGGAAGAACCTAAATTCTAAAAGTATAAAACACAAAAAATTCTCACCAAAGAAGGAAAATGTATCGTGCTCGGCAACCTCCTCCATGCGCTGTGGTGCAACTGATGTCCCTTTCTCCATAAATGTACTCAATGGGATCGTAATGTTGCAACCACACACACAAGTTGACCTGCTGTGAGGAAAAGACGAGTCAGTACATTTCAAACATGAAAAAGGTCATTTTGAAATCAACAGGAAAAACCTAAATTCTAAAAGTATAAAACACAAAAAATTCTCACCAAAGAAGGAAAATGTATCGTGCTCGGCAACCTCCTCCATGCGCTGTGGTGCAACTGATTTCCCTTTCTCCATAAATGTACTCAATGGGATCGTAATATTGCAACCACACACACAAGTTGACCTGCTGTGAGGAAAAGACGAGTCAGTACATTTCAAACATGAAAAAGGTCATTTTGAAATCAACAGGAAAAACCTAAATTCTAAAAGTATAAAACACAAAAAATTCTCACCAAAGAAGGAAAATGTATCGTGCTCGGCAACCTCCTCCATGCGCTGTGGTGCAACTGATGTCCCTTTCTCCATAAATGTACTCAATGGGATCGTAATGTTGCAACCACACACACAAGTTGACCTGCTGTGAGGAAAAGACGAGTCAGTACATTTCAAACATGAAAAAGGTCATTTTGAAATCAACAGGAAAAACCTAAATTCTAAAAGTATATAACACAAAAAATTCTCACCAAAGAAGGAAAATGTATCGTGCTCGGCAACCTCCTCCATGCGCTGTGGTGCAACTGATGTCCCTTTCTCCATAAATGTACTCAATGGGATCGTAATGTTGCAACCACACACACAAGTTGACCTGCAGTGAGGAAAAGACGAGTCAGTACATTTCAAACATGAAAAAGGTCATTTTGAAATCAACAGGAAAAACCTAAATTCTAAAAGTATAAAACACAAAAAATTCTCACCAAAGAAGGAAAATGTATCGTGCTCGGCAACCTCCTCCATGCCCTGTGGTGCAACTGTTTCCCTTTCTCCATAAATGTACTCAATGGGATCGTAATGTTGCAACCACACACACAAGTTGACCTGCTGTGAGGAAAAGACGAGTCAGTACATTTCAAACATGAAAAAGGTCATTTTGAAATCAACAGGAAAAACCTAAATTCTAAAAGTATAAAACACAAAAAATTCTCACCAAAGAAGGAAAATGTAACGTGCTTGGCAACCTCCTCCATGCGCTGTGGTGCAACTGATGTCCCTTTCTCCATAAATGTACTCAATGGGATCGTAATGTTGCAACCACACACACAAGTTGACCTGCTGTGAGGAAAAGACGAGTCAGTACATTTCAAACATGAAAAAGGTCATTTTGAAATCAACAGGAAGAACCTAAATTCTAAAAGTATAAAACACAAAAAATTCTCACCAAAGAAGGAAAATGTATCGTGCTCGGCAACCTCCTCCATGCGCTGTGGTGCAACTGATGTCCCTTTCTCCATAAATGTACTCAATGGGATCGTAATGTTGCAACCACACACACAAGTTGACCTGCTGTGAGGAAAAGACGAGTCAGTACATTTCAAACATGAAAAAGGTCATTTTGAAATCAACAGGAAAAACCTAAATTCTAAAAGTATAAAACACATAAATTCTCACCAAAGAAGGAAAATGTATCGTGCTCGGCAACCTCCTCCATGCGCTGTGGTGCAACTGATTTCCCTTTCTCCATAAATGTACTCAATGGGATCGTAATGTTGCAACCACACACACAAGTTGACCTGCTGTGAGGAAAAGACGAGTCAGTACATTTCAAACATGAAAAAGGTCATTTTGAAATCAACAGGAAAAACCTAAATTCTAAAAGTATAAAACACAAAAAATTCTCACCGAAGAAGGAAAATGTATCGTGCTCGGCAACCTCCTCCATGCGCTGTGGTGCAACTGATGTCCCTTTCTCCATAAATGTACTCAATGGGATCGTAATGTTGCAACCACACACACAAGTTGACCTGCTGTGAGGAAAAGACGAGTCAGTACATTTCAAACATGAAAACGGTCATTTTGAAATCAACAGGAAAAACCTAAATTCTAAAAGTATAAAACACAAAAAATTCTCACCAAAGAAGGAAAATGTATCGTGCTCGGCAACCTCCTCCATGCCCTGTGGTGCAACTGTTTCCCTTTCTCCATAAATGTACTCAATGGGATCGTAATATTGCAACCACGCACACAAGTTGACCTGCTGTGAGGAAAAGACGAGTCAGTACATTTCAAACATGAAAAAGGTCATTTTGAAATCAACAGGAAAAACCTAAATTCTAAAAGTATAAAACACAAAAAATTCTCACCAAAGAAGGAAAATGTATCGTGCTCGGCAACCTCCTCCATGCGCTGTGGTGCAACTGATGTCCCTTTCTCCATAAATGTACTCAATGGGATCGTAATGTTGCAACCACGCACACAAGTTGACCTGCTGTGAGGAAAAGACGAGTCAGTACATTTCAAACATGAAAAAGGTCATTTTGAAATCAACAGGACAAACCTAAATTCTAAAAGTATAAAACACAAAAAATTCTCACCAAAGAAGGAAAATGTATCGTGCTCGGCAACCTCCTCCATGCGCTGTGGTGCAACTGATGTCCCTTTCTCCATAAATGTACTCAATGGGATCGTAATGTTGCAACCACACACACAAGTTGACCTGCTGTGAGGAAAAGACGAGTCAGTACATTTCAAACATGAAAAAGGTCATTTTGAAATCAACAGGAAAAACCTAAATTCTAAAAGTATAAAACACAAAAAATTCTCACCAAAGAAGGAAAATGTATCGTGCTCGGCAACCGCCTCCATGCCCTGTGGTGCAGCAGGTTCCCTTTCTCCATAAATGTACTCAATGGGATCGTAATGTTGCAACCACACACACAAGTTGACCTGCTGTGAGGAAAAGACGAGTCAGTACATTTCAAACATGAAAAAGGTCATTTTGAAATCAACAGGAAAAACCTAAATTCTAAAAGTATAAAACACAAAAAATTCTCACCAAAGAAGGAAAATGTATCGTGCTCGGCAACCTCCTCCATGCGCTGTGGTGCTACTGATGTCCCTTTCTCCATAAATGTACTCAATGGGATCGTAATGTTGCAACCACACACACAAGTTGACCTGCTGTGAGGAAAAGACGAGTCAGTACATTTCAAACATGAAAAAGGTCGTTTTGAAATCAACAGGAAAATCCTAAATTCTAAAAGTATAAAACACAAAAAATTCTCACCAAAGAAGGAAAATGTATCGTGCTCGGCAACCTCCTCCATGCGCTGTGGTGCAACTGATGTCCCTTTCTCCATAAATGTACTCAATGGGATCGTAATGTTGCAACCACACACACAGGTTGACCTGCTGTGAGGAAAAGACGAGTCAGTACATTTCAAACATGAAAAAGGTCATTTTGAAATCAACAGGAAAAACCTAAATTCTAAAAGTATAAAACACAAAAAATTCTCACCAAAGAAGGAAAATGTATCGTGCTCGGCAACCTCCTCCATGCGCTGTGGTGCAACTGATGTCCCTTTCTCCATAAATGTACTCAATGGGATCGTAATGTTGCAACCACACACACAAGTTGACCTGCTGTGAGGAAAAGACGAGTCAGTACATTTCAAACATGAAAAAGGTCATTTTGAAATCAACAGGAAAAACCTAAATTCTAAAAGTATAAAACACAAAAAATTCTCACCAAAGAAGGAAAATGTATCGTGCTCGGCAACCGCCTCCATGCCCTGTGGTGCAGCAGGTTCCCTTTCTCCATAAATGTACTCAATGGGATCGTAATGTTGCAACCACACACACAAGTTGACCTGCTGTGAGGAAAAGACGAGTCAGTACATTTCAAACATGAAAAAGGTCATTTTGAAATCAACAGGAAAAACCTAAATTCTAAAAGTATAAAACACAAAAAATTCTCACCAAAGAAGGAAAATGTATCGTGCTCGGCAACCTCCTCCATGCGCTGTGGTGCTACTGATGTCCCTTTCTCCATAAATGTACTCAATGGGATCGTAATGTTGCAACCACACACACAAGTTGACCTGCTGTGAGGAAAAGACGAGTCAGTACATTTCAAACATGAAAAAGGTCGTTTTGAAATCAACAGGAAAATCCTAAATTCTAAAAGTATAAAACACAAAAAATTCTCACCAAAGAAGGAAAATGTATCGTGCTCGGCAACCTCCTCCATGCGCTGTGGTGCAACTGATGTCCCTTTCTCCATAAATGTACTCAATGGGATCGTAATGTTGCAACCACACACACAAGTTGACCTGCTGTGAGGAAAAGACGAGTCAGTACATTTCAAACATGAAAAAGGTCATTTTGAAATCAACAGGAAAAACCTAAATTCTAAAAGTATAAAACACAAAAAATTCTCACCAAAGAAGGAAAATGTATCGTGCTCGGCAACCTCCTCCATGCGCTGTGGTGCAACTGATGTCCCTTTCTCCATAAATGTACTCAATGGGATCGTAATGTTGCAACCACACACACAAGTTGACCTGCTGTGAGGAAAAGACGAGTCAGTACATTTCAAACATGAAAAAGGTCATTTTGAAATCAACAGGAAAAACCTAAATTCTAAAAGTATAAAACACAAAAAATTCTCACCAAAGAAGGAAAATGTATCGTGCTCGGCAACCTCCTCCATGCGCTGTGGTGCAACTGATGTCCCTTTCTCCATAAATGTACTCAATGGGATCGTAATGTTGCAACCACACACACAAGTTGACCTGCTGTGAGGAAAAGACGAGTCAGTACATTTCAAACATGAAAAAGGTCATTTTGAAATCAACAGGAAAAACCTAAATTCTAAAAGTATAAAACACAAAAAATTCTCACCAAAGAAGGAAAATGTATCGTGCTCGGCAACCTCCTCCATGCGCTGTGGTGCAACTGATGTCCCTTTCTCCATAAATGTACTCAATGGGATCGTAATGTTGCAACCACACACACAAGTTGACCTGCTGTGAGGAAAAGACGAGTCAGTACATTTCAAACATGAAAAAGGTCATTTTGAACTCAACAGGAAAAACCTAAATTCTAAAAGTATAAAACACAAAAAATTCTCACCGAAGAAGGAAAATGTATCGTGCTCGGCAACCTCCTCCATGCGCTGTGGTGCAACTGATGTCCCTTTCTCCATAAATGTACTCAATGGGATCGTAATGTTGCAACCACACACACAAGTTGACCTGCTGTGAGGAAAAGACGAGTCAGTACATTTCAAACATGAAGAAGGTCATTTTGAAATCAACAGGAAAAACCTAAATTCTAAAAGTATAAAACACAAAAAATTATCACCAAAGAAGGAAAAAGTATCGTGCTCGGCAACCTCTTCCATGCGCTGTGGTGCAACTGATGTCCCTTTCTCCATAAATGTACTCAATGGGATCGTAATGTTGCAACCACACACACAAGTTGACCTGCTGTGAGGAAAAGACGAGTCAGTACATTTCAAACATGAAAAAGGTCATTTTGAAATCAACAGGAAAAACCAAAATTCTAAAAGTATAAAACACAAAAAATTCTCACCAAAGAAGGAAAATGTATCGTGCTCGGCGACCTCCTCCATGCCGTGTGGTGCAACTGTTTCCCTTTCTCCATAAATGTACTCAATGGGATCGTAATGTTGCAACCACACACACAAGTTGACCTCCTGTGAGGAAAAGACGAGTTGGTACATTTCAAACATGAAAAAGGTCATTTTGAAATCAACAGGAAAAACCTAAATTCTAAAAGTATAAAACACAAAAAATTCTCACCAAAGAAGGAAAATGTATCGTGCTCGGCAACCTCCTCCATGCGCTGTGGTGCAACTGATGTCCCTTTCTCCATAAATGTACTCAATGGGATCGTAATGTTGCAACCACACACACAAGTTGACCTCCTGTGAGGAAAAGACGAGTTGGTACATTTCAAACATGAAAAAGGTCATTTTGAAATCAACAGGAAAAACCTAAATTCTAAAAGTATAGAACACAAAAAATTCTCACCAAAGAAGGAAAATGTATCGTGCTCGGCAACCTTCTCCATGCGCTGTGGTGCAACTGATGTCCCATTCTCCATAAATGTACTCAATGGGATCGTAATGTTGCAACCACACACACAAGTTGACCTGCTGTGAGGAAAAGACGAGTCAGTTCATTTCAAACATGAAAAAGATCATTTTGAAATCAACAGGAAAAACCTAAATTCTAAAAGTATAAAACACAAAAAATTCTCACCAAAGAAGGAAAATGTATCGTGCTCGGCAACCTCCTCCATGCGCTGTGGTGCAACTGATGTCCCTTTCTCCATAAATGTACTCAATGGGATCGTAATGCTGCAACCACACACACAAGTTGACCTGCTGTGAGGAAAAGACGAGTCAGTACATTTCAAACATGAAAAAGGTCATTTTGAAATCAACAGGAAAAACCTAAATTCTAAAAGTATTAAACACAAAAAATTCTCACCAAAGAAGGAAAATGTAACGTGCTCGGCAACCTCCTCCATGCGCTGTGGTGCAACTGATGTCCCTTTCTCCATAAATGTACTCAATGGGATCGTAATGCTGCAACCACACACACAAGTTGACCTGCTGTGAGGAAAAGACGAGTCAGTACATTTCAAACATGAAAAGGTCATTTTGAAATCAACAGGAAAAACCTAAATTTTAAAAGTATAAAACACAAAAAATTCTCACCAAAGAAGGAAAATGTATCGTGCTCGGCAACCTCCTCCATGCGCTGTGGTGCAACTGATGTCCCTTTCTCCATAAATGTACTCAATGGGATCGTAATGTTGCAACCACACACACAAGTTGACCTGCTGTGAGGAAAAGACGAGTCAGTACATTTCAAACATGAAAAAGGTCATTTTGAAATCAACAGGAAAAACCTAAATTCTAAAAGTATAAAACACAAAAAATTCTCACCAAAGAAGGAAAATGTATCGTGCTCGGCAACCTCCTCCATGCGCTGTGGTGCAACTGATGTCCCTTTCTCCATAAATGTACTCAATGGGATCGTAATGTTGCAACCACACACACAAGTTGACCTGCTGTGAGGAAAAGACGAGTCAGTACATTTCAAACATGAAAAAGGTCATTTTGAAATCAACAGGAAAAACCTAAATTCTAAAAGTATAAAACACAAAAAATTCTCACCAAAGAAGGAAAATGTATCGTGCTCGGCAACCTCCTCCATGCGCTGTGGTGCAACTGATGTCCCTTTCTCCATAAATGTACTCAATGGGATCGTAATGTTGCAACCACACACACAAGTTGACCTGCTGTGAGGAAAAGACGAGTCAGTACATTTCAAACATGAAAAAGGTCATTTTGAAATCAACAGGAAAAACCTAAATTCTAAAAGTATAAAACACAAAAAATTCTCACCAAAGAAGGAAAATGTATCGTGCTCTGCAACCTCCTCCATGCCCTGTGGTGCAACTGTTTCTTTTTCTCCATAAATGTACTCAATGGGATCGTAATATTGCAACCACACACACAAGTTGACCTGCTGTGAGGAAAAGACGAGTCAGTACATTTCAAACATGAAAAAGGTCATTTTGAAATCAACAGGAAAAACCTAAATTCTAAAAGTATAAAACACAACAAATTCTCACCAAAGAAGGAAAATGTATCGTGCTCGGCAACCTCCTCCATGCGCTGTGGTGCAACTGATGTCCCTTTCTCCATAAATGTACTCAATGGGATCGTAATGCTGCAACCACACACACAAGTTGACCTGCTGTGAGGAAAAGACGAGTCAGTACATTTCAAACATGAAAAAGGTCATTTTGAAATCAACAGGAAAAACCTAAATTCTAAAAGTATAAAACACAAATAATTCTCACCAAAGGAGGAAAATGTAACGTGCTCGGCAACCTCCTCCATGCGCTGTGGTGCAACTGATGTCCCTTTCTCCATAAATGTACTCAATGGGATCGTAATGTTGCAACCACACACACAAGTTGACCTGCTGTGAGGAAAAGACGAGTCAGTACATTTCAAACATGAAAAAGGACATTTTGAAATCAACAGGAAAAACCTAAATTCTAAAAGTATAAAACACAAAAAATTCTCACCAAAGAAGGAAAATGTATCGTGCTCGGCAACCTCCTCCATGCGCTGTGGTGCAACTGATGTCCCTTTCTCCATAAATGTACTCAATGGGATCGTAATGTTGCAACCACACACACAAGTTGACCTGCTGTGAGGAAAAGACGAGTCAGTACATTTCAAACATGAAAAAGGTCATTTTGAAATCAACAGGAAAAACCTAAATTCTAAAAGTATAAAACACAAAAAATTCTCACCAAAGAAGGAAAATGTATCGTGCTCGGCAACCTCCTCCATGCGCTGTGGTGCAACTGATGTCCCTTTCTCCATAAATGTACTCAATGGGATCGTAATGTTGCAACCACACACACAAGTTGACCTGCTGTGAGGAAAAGACGAGTCAGTACATTTCAAACATGAAAAAGGTCATTTTGAAATCAACAGGAAAAACCTAAATTCTAAAAGTATAAAACACAAAAAATTCTCACCAAAGAAGGAAAATGTATCGTGCTCGGCAACCTCCTCCATGCGCTGTGGTGCAACTGATGTCCCTTTCTCCATAAATGTACTCAATGGGATCGTAATGTTGCAACCACACTCACAAGTTGACCTGCTGTGAGGAAAAGACGAGTCAGTACATTTCAAACATGAAAAAGGTCATTTTGAAATCAACAGCAAAAACCTAAATTCTAAAAGTATAAAACACAAAAAATTCTCACCAAAGAAGGAAAATGTATCGTGCTCGGCAACCTCCTCCATGCGCTGTGGTGCAACTGATGTCCCTTTCTCCATAAATGTACTCAATGGGATCGTAATGTTGCAACCACACACACAAGTTGACCTGCTGTGAGGAAAAGACGAGTCAGTACATTTCAAACATGAAAAAGGTCATTTTGAAATCAACAGGAAAAACCTAAATTCTAAAAGTATAAAACACAAAAAATTCTCACCAAAGAAGGAAAATGTATCGTGCTCGGCAACCTCCTCCATGCGCTGTGGTGCAACTGATGTCCCTTTCTCCATAAATGTACTCAATGGGATCGTAATGTTGCAACCACACACACAAGTTGACCTGCTGTGAGGAAAAGACGAGTCAGTACATTTCAAACATGAAAAAGGTCATTTTGAAATCAACAGGAAAAACCTAAATTCTAAAAGTATAAAACACAAAAAATTCTCACCAAAGAAGGAAAATGTATCGTGCTCGGCAACCTCCTCCATGCGCTGTGGTGCAACTGATGTCCCTTTCTCCATAAATGTACTCAATGGGATCGTAATGTTGCAACCACACACACAAGTTGACCTGCTGTGAGGAAAAGACGAGTCAGTACATTTCAAACATGAAAAAGGTCATTTTGAAATCAACAGGAAAAACCTAAATTCTAAAAGTATAAAACACAAAAAATTCTCACCAAAGAAGGAAAATGTATCGTGCTCGGCAACCTCCTCCATGCGCTGTGGTGCAACTGATGTCCCTTTCTCCATAAATGTACTCAATGGGATCGTAATGTTGCAACCACACACACAAGTTGACCTGCTGTGAGGAAAAGACGAGTCAGTACATTTCAAACATGAAAAAGGTCATTTTGAATCAACAGGAAAAACCTAAATTCTAAAAGTATACAACACAAAAAATTCTCACCAAAGAAGGAAAATGTATCGTGCTCGGCAACCTCCTCCATGCGCTGTGGTGCTACTGATGTCCCTTTCTCCATAAATGTACTCAATGGGATCGTAATGTTGCAACCACACACACAAGTTGACCTGCTGTGAGGAAAAGACGAGTCAGTACATTTCAAACATGAAAAAGGTCATTTTGAAATCAACAGGAAAAACCTAAATTCTAAAAGTATAAAACACAAAAAATTCTCACCAAAGAAGGAAAATGTATCGTGCTCGGCAACCTCCTCCATGCGCTGTGGTGCAACTGATGTCCCTTTCTCCATAAATGTACTCAATGGGATCGTAATGCTGCAACCACACACACAAGTTGACCTGCTGTGAGGAAAAGACGAGTTAGTACATTTCAAACATGAAAAAGGTCATTTTGAAATCAACAGGAAAAACCTAAATTCTAAAAGTATAAAACACAAATAATTCTCGCCAAAGGAGGAAAATGTAACGTGCTCGGCAACCTCCTCCATGCGCTGTGGTGCAACTGATGTCCCTTTCTCCATAAATGTACTCAATGGGATCGTAATGTTGCAACCACACACACAAGTTGACCTGCTGTGAGGAAAAGACGAGTCAGTACATTTCAAACATGAAAAAGGTCATTTTGAAATCAACAGGAAAAACCTAAATTCTAAAAGTATAAAACACAAAAAATTCTCACCAAAGAAGGAAAATGTATCGTGCTCGGCAACCTCCTCCATGCGCTGTGGTGCAACTGATGTCCCTTTCTCCATAAATGTACTCAATGGGATCGTAATGTTGCAACCACACACACAAGTTGACCTGCTGTGAGGAAAAGACGAGTCAGTACATTTCAAACATGAAAAAGGTCATTTTGAAATCAACAGGAAAAACCAAAATTCTAAAAGTATAAAACACAAAAAATTCTCACCAAAGAAGGAAAATGTATCGTGCTCGGCAACCTCCTCCATGCGCTGTGGTGCAACTGATGTCCCTTTCTCCATAAATGTACTCAATGGGATCGTAATGTTGCAACCACACACACAAGTTGACCTGCTGTGAGGAAAAGACGAGTCAGTACATTTCAAACATGAAAAAGGTCATTTTGAAATCAACAGGAAAAACCTAAATTCTAAAAGTATAAAACACAAAAAATTCTCACCAAAGAAGGAAAATGTATCGTGCTCGGCAACCTCCTCCATGCGCTGTGGTGCAACTGATGTCCCTTTCTCCATAAATGTACTCAATGGGATCGTAATGTTGCAACCACACACACAAGTTGACCTGCTGTGAGGAAAAGACGAGTCAGTACATTTCAAACATGAAAAAGGTCATTTTGAAATCAACAGGAAAAACCTAAATTCTAAAAGTATAAAACACAAAAAATTCTCACCAAAGAAGGAAAATGTATCGTGCTCGGCAACCTCCTCCATGCGCTGTGGTGCAACTGATGTCCCTTTCTCCATAAATGTACTCAATGGGACCGTAATGTTGCAACCACACACACAAGTTGACCTGCTGTGAGGAAAAGACGAGTCAGTACATTTCAAACATGAAAAAGGTCATTTTGAAATCAACAGGAAAAACCTAAATTCTAAAAGTATAAAACACAAAAAATTCTCACCAAAGAAGGAAAATGTATCGTGCTCGGCAACCGCCTCCATGCCCTGTGGTGCAACAGTTTCCCTTTCTCCATAAATGTACTCAATGGGATCGTAATGTTGCAACCACACACACAAGTTGACCTGCTGTGAGGAAAAGACGAGTCAGTACATTTCAAACATGAAAAAGGTCATTTTGAAATCAACAGGAAAAACCTAAATTCTAAAAGTATAAAACACAAAAAATTCTCACCAAAGAAGGAAAATGTATCGTGCTCGGCAACCTCCTCCATGCGCTGTGGTGCTACTGATGTCCCTTTCTCCATAAATGTACTCAATGGGATCGTAATGTTGCAACCACACACACAAGTTGACCTGCTGTGAGGAAAAGACGAGTCAGTACATTTCAAACATGAAAAAGGTCGTTTTGAAATCAACAGGAAAATCCTAAATTCTAAAAGTATAAAACACAAAAAATTCTCACCAAAGAAGGAAAATGTATCGTGCTCGGCAACCTCCTCCATGCGCTGTGGTGCAACTGATGTCCCTTTCTCCATAAATGTGCTCAATGGGATCGTAATGTTGCAACCACACACACAAGTTGACCTGCTGTGAGGAAAAGACGAGTCAGTACATTTCAAACATGAAAAAGGTCATTTTGAAATCAACAGGAAAAACCTAAATTCTAAAAGTATAAAACACAAAAAATTCTCACCAAAGAGGGAAAATGTATCGTGCTCGGCAACCTCCTCCATGCGCTGTGGTGCAACTGATGTCCCTTTCTCCATAAATGTACTCAATGGGATCGTAATGTCGCAACCACACACACAAGTTGACCTGCTGTGAGGAAAAGACGAGTCAGTACATTTCAAACATGAAAAAGGTCATTTTGAAATCAACAGGAAAAACCTAAATTCTAAAAGTATAAAACACAAAAAATTCTCACCAAAGAAGGAAAATGTATCGTGCTCGGCAACCTCCTCCATGCGCTGTGGTGCAACTGATGTCCCTTTCTCCATAAATGTACTCAATGGGATCGTAATGTTGCAACCACACACACAAGTTGACCCGCTGTGAGGAAAAGACGAGTCAGTACATTTCAAACATGAAAAAGGTCATTTTGAAATCAACAGGAAAAACCTAAATTCTAAAAGTATAAAACACAAAAAATTCTCACCAAAGAAGGAAAATGTATCGTGCTCGGCAACCTCCTCCATGCGCTGTGGTGCAACTGATGTCCCTTTCTCCATAAATGTACTCAATGGGATCGTAATGTTGCAACCACACACACAAGTTGACCTCCTGTGAGGAAAAGACGAGTCAGTACATTTCAAACATGAAAAAGGTCATTTTGAAATCAACAGGAAAAACCTAAATTCTAAAAGTATAGAACACAAAAAATTCTCACCAAAGAAGGAAAATGTATCGTGCTCGGCAACCTTCTCCATGCGCTGTGGTGCAACTGATGTCCCTTTCTCCATAAATGTACTCAATGGGATCGTAATGTTGCAACCACACACACAAGTTGACCTGCTGTGAGGAAAAGACGAGTCAGTTCATTTCAAACATGAAAAAGGTCATTTTGAAATCAACAGGAAAAACCTAAATTCTAAAAGTATAAAACACAAAAAATTCTCACCAAAGAAGGAAAATGTATCGTGCTCGGCAACCTCCTCCATGCGCTGTGGTGCAACTGATGTCCCTTTCTCCATAAATGTACTCAATGGGATCGTAATGTTGCAACCACACACACAAGCTGACCTGCTGTGAGGAAAAACGAGTCAGTACATTTCAAACATGAAAAAGGTCATTTTGAAATCAACAGGAAAAACCTAAATTCTAAAAGTATAAAACACAAAAAATTCTCACCAAAGAAGGAAAATGTATCGTGCTCGGCAACCTCCTCCTTGCGCTGTGGTGCAACTGATGTCCCTTTCTCCATAAATGTACTCAATGGGATCGTAATGCTGCAACCACACACACAAGTTGACCTGCTGTGAGGAAAAGACGAGTCAGTACATTTCAAAGATGAAAAAGGTCATTTTGAAATCAACAGGAAAAACCAAAATTCTAAAAGTATAAAACACAAAAAATTCTCACCAAAGAAGGAAAATGTATCGTGCTCGGCAACCTCCTCCATGCCCTGTGGTGAAACTGTTTCCCTTTCTGCATAAATGTACTCAATGGGATCGTAATGTTGCAACCACACACACAAGTTGACCTGCTGTGAGGAAAAGACGAGTCAGTACATTTCAAACATGAAAAAGGTCATTTTGAAATCAACAGGAAAAACCTAAATTCTAAAAGTATAAAACACAAAAAATTCTCACCAAAGAAGGAAAATGTATCGTGCTCGGCAACCTCCTCCATGCGCTGTGGTGCAACTGATGTCCCTTTCTCCATAAATGTACTCAATGGGATCGTAATGTTGCAACCACACACACAAGTTGACCTCCTGTGAGGAAAAGACGAGTCAGTACATTTCAAACATGAAAAAGGTCATTTTGAAATCAACAGGAAAAACCTAAATTCTAAAAGTATAGAACACAAAAAATTCTCACCAAAGAAGGAAAATGTATCGTGCTCGGCAACCTTCTCCATGCGCTGTGGTGCAACTGATGTCCCTTTCTCCATAAATGTACTCAATGGGATCGTAATGTTGCAACCACACACACAAGTTGACCTGCTGTGAGGAAAAGACGAGTCAGTTCATTTCAAACATGAAAAAGGTCATTTTGAAATCAACAGGAAAAACCTAAATTCTAAAAGTATAAAACACAAAAAATTCTCATCAAAGAAGGAAAATGTATCGTGCTCGGCAACCTCCTCCATGCGCTGTGGTGCAACTGATGTCCCTTTCTCCATAAATGTACTCAATGGGATCGTAATGTTGCAACCACACACACAAGCTGACCTGCTGTGAGGAAAAGACGAGTCAGTACATTTCAAACATGAAAAAGGTCATTTTGAAATCAACAGGAAAAACCTAAATTCTAAAAGTATAAAACACAAAAAATTCTCACCAAAGAAGGAAAATGTATCGTGCTCGGCAACCTCCTCCATGCGCTGTGGTGCAACTGATGTCCCTTTCTCCATAAATGTACTCAATGGGATCGTAATGCTGCAACCACACACACAAGTTGACCTGCTGTGAGGAAAAGACGAGTCAGTACATTTCAAAGATGAAAAAGGTCATTTTGAAATCAACAGGAAAAACCAAAATTCTAAAAGTATAAAACACAAAAAATTCTCACCAAAGAAGGAAAATGTATCGTGCTCGGCAACCTCCTCCATGCCCTGTGGTGAAACTGTTTCCCTTTCTGCATAAATGTACTCAATGGGATCGTAATGTTGCAACCACACACACAAGTTGACCTGCTGTGAGGAAAAGACGAGTCAGTACATTTCAAACATGAAAAAGGTCATTTTGAAATCAACAGGAAAAACCTAAATTCTAAAAGTATAAAACACAAAAAATTCTCACCAAAGAAGGAAAATGTATCGTGCTCGGCAACCTCCTCCATGCGCTGTGGTGCAACTGATGTCCCTTTCTCCATAAATGTACTCAATGGGATCGTAATGTTGCAACCACACACACAAGTTGACCTGCTGTGAGGAAAAGACGAGTCAGTACATTTCAAACATGAAAAAGGTCATTTTGAAATCAACAGGAGAAACCTAAATTCTAAAAGTATAAAACACAAAAAATTCTCACCAAAGAAGGAAAATGTATCGTGCTCGGCAACCTCCTCCATGCGCTGTGGTGCAACTGATGTCCCTTTCTCCATAAATGTACTCAATGGGATCGTAATGTTGCAACCACACACACAAGTTGACCTGCTGTGAGGAAAAGACGAGTCAGTACATTTCAAACATGAAAAAGGTCATTTTGAAATCAACATGAAAAACCAAAATTCTAAAAGTATAAAACACAAAAAATTCTCACCAAAGAAGGAAAATGTATCGTGCTCGGCAACCTCCTCCATGCCCTGTGGTGCAACTGTTTCCCTTTCTCCATAAATGTACTCAATGGGATCGTAATGTTGCAACCACACACACAAGTTGACCTGCTGTGAGGAAAAGACGAGTCAGTACATTTCAAACATGAAAAAGGTCATTATGAAATCAACAGGAAAAACCTAAATTCTAAAAGTATAAAACACAAAAAACTCTCACCAAAGAAGGAAAATGTATCGTGCTCGGCAACCTCCTCCATGCGCTGTGGTGTAACTGATGTCCCTTTCTCCATAAATGTACTCAATGGGATCGTAATGTTGCAACCACACACACAAGTTGACCTGCTGTGAGGAAAAGACGAGTCAGTACATTTCAAACATGAAAAAGGTCATTTTGAAATCAACAGGAAAAACCTAAATTCTAAAAGTATAAAACACAAAAAATTCTCACCAAAGAAGGAAAATGTATCGTGCTCGGCAACCTCCTCCATGCGCTGTGGTGCAACTAATGTCCCTTTCTCCATAAATGTACTCAATGGGATCGTAATGTTGCAACCACACACACAAGTTGACCTGCTGTGAGGAAAAGACGAGTCAGTACATTTCAAACATGAAAAAGGTCATTTTGAAATCAACATGAAAAACCAAAATTCTAAAAGTATAAAACACAAAAAATTCTCACCAAAGAAGGAAAATGTATCGTGCTCGGCAACCTCCTCCATGCGCTGTGGTGCAACTGATGTCCCTTTCTCCATAAATGTACTCAATGGGATCGTAATGTTGCAACCACACACACAAGTTGACCTGCTGTGAGGAAAAGACGAGTTAGTACATTTCAAACATGAAAAAGGTCATTTTGAAGTCAACATGAAAAACCAAAATTCTAAAAGTATAAAACACAAAACATTCTCACCAAAGAAGGAAAATGTATCGTGCTCGGCAACCTCCTCCTTGCCCTGTGGTGCAACTGATGTCCCTTTCTCCATAAATGTACTCAATGGGATCGTAATGTTGCAACCACACACACAAGTTGACCTGCTGTGAGGAAAAGACGAGTCAGTACATTTCAAACATGAAAAAGGTCATTTTGAAATCAACAGGAAAAACCTAAATTCTAAAAGTATAAAACACAAAAAATTCTCACCAAAGAAGGAAAATGTATCGTGCTCGGCAACCTCCTCCATGCGCTGTGGTGCAACTGTTTCCCTTTCTCCATAAATGTACTCAATGGGATCGTAATGTTGCAACCACACACACAAGTTGACCTGCTGTGAGGAAAAGACGAGTCAGTACATTTCAAACATGAAAAAGGTCATTTTGAAATCAACAGGAAAAACCAAAATTCTAAAAGTATAAAACACAAAAAATTCTCACCAAAGAAGGAAAATGTATCGTGCTCGGCAACCTCCTCCATGCGCTGTGGTGCAACTGATGTCCCTTTCTCCATAAATGTACTCAATGGGATCGTAATGTTGCAACCACACACACAAGTTGACCTGCTGTGAGGAAAAGACGAGTCAGTACATTTCAAACATGAAAAAGGTCATTTTGAAATCAACATGAAAAACCAAAATTCTAAAAGTATAAAACACAAAAAATTCTCACCAAAGAAGGAAAATGTATCGTGCTCGGCAACCTCCTCCATGCCCTGTGGTGCAACTGTTTCCCTTTCTCCATAAATGTACTCAATGGGATCGTAATGTTGCAACCACACACACAAGTTGACCTGCTGTGAGGAAAAGACGAGTCAGTACATTTCAAACATGAAAAAGGTCATTTTGAAATCAACAGGAAAAACCTAAATTCTAAAAGTATAAAACACAAAAAATTCTCACCAAAGAAGGAAAATGTATCGTGCTCGGCAACCTCCTCCATGCGCTGTGGTGTAACTGATGTCCCTTTCTCCATAAATGTACTCAATGGGATCGTAATGTTGCAACCACACACACAAGTTGACCTGCTGTGAGGAAAAGACGAGTCAGTACATTTCAAACATGAAAAAGGTCATTTTGAAATCAACAGGAAAAACCTAAATTCTAAAAGTATAAAACGCAAAAAATTCTCACCAAAGAAGGAAAATGTATCGTGCTCGGCAACCTCCTCCATGCGCTGTGGTGCAACTGATGTCCCTTTCTCCATAAATGTACTCAATGGGATCGTAATGTTGCAACCACACACACAAGTTGACCTGCTGTGAGGAAAAGACGAGTCAGTACATTTCAAACATGAAAAAGGTCATTTTAAAATCAACAGGAAAAACCTAAATTCTAAAAGTATAAAACACAAAAAATTCTCACCAAAGAAGGAAAATGTATCGTGCTCGGCAACCTCCTCCATGCGCTGTGGTGCAACTGATGTCCCTTTCTCTATAAATGAACTCAATGGGATCGTAATGTTGCAACCACACACACAAGTTGACCTGCTGTGAGGAAAAGACGAGTCAGTACATTTCAAACATGAAAAAGGTCATTTTGAAATCAACAGGAAAAACCTAAATTCTAAAAGTATAAAACACAAAAAATTCTCACCAAAGAAGGAAAATGTATCGTGCTCGGCAACCTCCTCCATGCGCTGTGGTGCAACTGATGTCCCTTTCTCCATAAATGTACTCAATGGGATCGTAATGTTGCAACCACACACACAAGTTGACCTGCTGTGAGGAAAAGACGAGTTAGTACATTTCAAACATGAAAAAGGTCATTTTGAAGTCAACATGAAAAACCAAAATTCTAAAACTATAAAACACAAAACATTCTCACCAAAGAAGGAAAATGTATCGTGCTCGGCAACCTCTTCCTTGCCCCGTGGTGCAACTGATGTCCCTTTCTCCATAAAAGTACTCAATGGGATCGTAATGTTGCAACCACACACACAAGATGACCTGCTGTGAGGAAAAGACGGGTCAGTACATTTCAAACATGAAAAAGGTCATTTTGAAATCAACATGAAAAACCAAAATTCTAAAAGTATAAAACACAAAAAATTCTCACCAAAGAAGGAAAATGTATCATGCTCGGCAACCTCCTCCATGCGCTGTGGTGCAACTGTTTCCCTTTCTCCATAAATGTACTCAATGGGATCGTAATGTTGCAACCACACACACAAGTTGACCTGCTGTGAGGAAAAGACGGGTCAGTACATTTCAAACATGAAAAAGTTCATTTTGAAATCAACATGAAAAACCAAAATTCTAAAAGTATAAAACACAAAAAATTCTCACCAAAGAAGGAAAATGTATCGTGCTCGGCAACCTCCTCCATGCGCTGTGGTGCAACTAATGTCCCTTTCTCCATAAATGTACAAAATGGGATCGTAATGTTGCAACCACACACACAAGTTGACCTTCTGTGAGGAAAAGACGAGTCAGTACATTTCAAACATGAAAAAGGTCATTTTGAAATCAACATGAAAAACCAAAATTCTAAAAGTATAGAACACAAACAATTCTCACCAAAGAAGGAAAATGTATCGTGCTCGAAAACCTCCTCCATGCGCTGTGGTGCAACTGATGTCCCTTTCTCCATAAATGTACTCAATGGGATCGTAATGTTGCAACCACACACACAAGTTGACCTGCTGTGAGGAAAAGACGAGTTAGTACATTTCAAACATGAAAAAGGTCATTTTGAAGTCAACATGAAAAACCAAAATTCTAAAACTATAAAACACAAAACATTCTCACCAAAGAAGGAAAATGTATCGTGCTCGGCAACCTCCTCCTTACCCTGTGGTGCAACTGATGTCCCTTTCTCCATAAATGTACTCAATGGGATCGTAATGTTGCAACCACACACACAAGTTGACCTGCTGTGAGGAAAAGACGAGTCAGTACATTTCAAACATGAAAAAGGTCATTTTGAAATCAATATGAAAAACCAAAATTCTAAAAGTATAAAACCCAAAAAAATTCTAACCAAAGAAGGAAAATGTATCGTGCTCGGAACCCTTCTCCCTGCCCTGTGGTGCAACTGATGTCCCTTTCTCCATAAATGTACTCAATGGGATCGTAATGTTGCAACCACACACACAAGTTGAACTGCTGTGAGGAAAAGACGAGTCAGTACATTTCAAACATGAAAAAGGTCATTTTGAAATCAACATGAGAAACCAAAATTCTAAAAGTATAAAACACAAAAAATTCTCACCAAAGAGGGAAAATGTATCGTGCTCGGCAACCTCCTCTAAGCCCTGTGGTGGAACTGATGTGCCTTTCTCGATAAATGTACTCAATGGGATCGTAATGTTGCAACGACACACACAAGTTGACCTGCTGCGAGGAAAAGGCGAGTCAGTACATTTCAAACATGAAAAAGTTCATTTTGAAATCAACATGAAAAACCAAAATTCTAAAAGTATAAAACACAAAAAATTCTAACCAAAGAAGGAAAATGTATCGTGCTCGGCACCCTTCTCCCTGCCCTGTGGTGCAACTGATGTCCCTTTCTCCATAAATGTACTCAATGGGATCGTAATGTTGCAACCACAGACACAAGTTGACCTGCTGTGAGGAAAAGACGAGTCAGTACATTACAAACATGAAAAAGTTCATTTTGAAATCAACAGGAAAAACCAAAATTCTAAAAGTATATAACAAAAAAAATTCTCACCAAAGAAGGAAAATGTATCATGCTCGGCAACCTCCTCCATGCCCTGTGGTGAAACTGATGTCCCTTTCTCCATAAATGTACTCAATGGGATCGTAATGTTGCAACCACACACAAATTGACCTGCTGTGAGGAAAGATGAGTTAGTACTTTTCACACATGAAAGAGGTCATTTTAGAATTAACATGCAAAACCAAAATTCCAAAAGTATAAAACACAAAGAAATGCTTACCAATGAAATAAAATGTAATGTGATCCGCACCCTCCTCCCGCCCTGTGGTGCAACAGATGTCCCTTTCTCCAAATGTGTACTCAATGGGATCGTAATGTTGCAACCACACACAAATTGACCTGCTGTGAGGAAAGATGAGTTAGTACTTTCCACACATGAAAGAGGTCATTTTAAAATCAACATGCAAAACCAAAATTCCAAAAGTAAAAAACACAAAAATATGCTTACCAATGAAAGAGAATGTATTGTGATCCGCACCCTCCTCCCGCCCTCTGGTGCAATAGATGTCCCTTTCTCCAAAAGTGTACTCAATGGGATCGTAATGTTGCAACCACACACAAATTGACCTGCCGTGAGGAAAGATGAGTTAGCACTTTTCACACATGAAAGTGGTCATTTTAAAATCAACATGCAAAACCAAAATTCCAAAAGTATATAACACAAAAATATGCTTACCAATGAAAGAAAATTTATTGTGATCCGCACACTCCTCCCGCCTCTGGTGCAATAGATGTCCCTTTCTCCAAAATTGTACTCAATGGGATCGTAATGTTGCAACCACATACATAATGATCTGCTGTGAGGAAAGATGAGTTAGTACTTTTCACACATGAAAGAGGTCATTTTCAAATCAACATGCAGAACCAAAATTCCAAAAGTATAAAACACAAAAATATGCTTACCAATGAAAGACAATGTATTGTGATCCGCACCCTCCTCCCGCCTTCTGGTGCAATAGATGTCCCTTTCTCCAAAAGTGTACTCAATGGGATCGTAATGTTGCAACCACACACAAATTGACCTGCTTTGTGGAAAGATGAGTTAGTACTTTTCACACGTGAAAGAGGTCATTTTTAAATCATCATGCAAAACCAATAATCCAAAAGTAGAAAGCACAAAGAAATGCTTACCAGTGAAGTAAAACGTATTGTGATCCGCAACCTCCTCCCGCCCTGTGGCGCAACAGATGTCCCTTTCTCCAAAAGTGTACTCAATGGGATCATAATGTTGAAACCACCCACAAATTGACCTGCTGTGAGGAAAGATGAGTTAGGACTTTTCACACATGAAAGAGGTCATTTTAAAATCAACATGCAAAACCAAAATTACAAAAGTATAAAACACAAAAATATGCTTACCAATGAAAGAAAATGTATTGTGATCCGCACCCTCCTCCCGCCCTCTGGTGCAACAGATCTCCCTTTCTCCAAAAGTGTACTCAATGGGATCGTAATGTTGCAACCTCACACATAATAATCTGCTGTGAGGAAAGATGAGTTAGTGCTTTTCACACATGAGAGAGGTCATATTAAAATCAACATGCAAAACCAAAATTCCAAAAGTCTAAAACACAAAGAAATGCTTACCGATGAAATAAAATGTATTGTGATCCGCACACTCCTCTCGGCCTGTGGTGCAACAGATGTCCCTTTCTCCAAAAGTGTACTCAATGGGATCGTAATGTTGCAACCACACACAAATTGACCAGCTGTGAGGAAAGATGAGTTAGTACTTTTCACACATGAAAGAGGTCATTTTAAAATCAACATGCAAAACCAAAGTTCCAAAAGTATAAAACACAAATATATGCTTACCAAAGAGAGAAAATGTATTGCGATCCGAACCCTCCTCCCGCCCTCTGGTGCAATAGATGTCCGTTTGTCAAAAAAGTGTACTCAATGGAATCGTAATGTTGCAGCCACACACAAATTGACCTGCTGTGAGGAAAGATGAGTTAGTACTTTTCACACATTAAAGAGGTCATTTTAAAATCAACATGCAAAACCAAAATTCTAAAAGTATAAAACACAAAGAAATCCTTACCAATGACATAAAATGTATTGTGATCCGCACCCTCCTCCCGCCCTGTGGAGCAACAGATGTCCCTTTCTCCAAAAGTGTACTCAATGGGAACGTAATGTTGCAACCACACACAAATTGACCTGCTGTGAGGAAAGATGAGTTAGTACTTTTCACACATGAAAGAGGTCATTTTAAAATCAACATGCAAAACCAAAATTCCAAAAGTATAAAAAACAAATATATGCTTACCAATGAGAGAAAATGTATTGTGATCCGAACCCTCCTCCCGCCCTCTGGTGCAATAGATGTACGTTTGTCCAAAAAGTTTACTCAATGGAATCGTAATGTTGCAACCACACACAAATTGACCTGCCGTGAGGAAAGATGAGCTAGTACTTTTCACACATGAAAGAGGTCATTTTAAAATCAACATGCAAAACTAAAATTCCAAAAGTATAAAACACAAAAAAATGCTTACCAATGAAAGAAAATGTATTGTGATCCACACCCTCGTCCCGCTCTGTGTTGCAACGGATGTCCCTTTCTCCAAAAGTGTACTCAATGGGATCGTAATGCTGCAACCACACACAAATTGACCTGCCGTGAGGAAAGATGAGTTAGTACTTTTCACACATGAAAGTGGTCATTTTAAAATCAACATGCAAAACCAAAATTCCAAAAGTATATAACACAAAAATATGCTTACCAATGAAAGAAAATGTATTGTGATCCGCACACTCCTCCCGCCTCTGGTGCAATAGATGTCCCTTTCTCCAAAATTGTACTCAATGGGATCGTAATGTTGCAACCACATACATAATGATCTGCTGTGAGGAAAGATGAGTTAGTGCTTTCCACACATGAGAGAGGTCATATTAAAATCAACATGCAAAACCAAAATACCAAAAGTCTAAAACACAAAGAAATGCTTACCAATGAAATAAAATGTATTGTGATCCGCACACTCCTCTCGGCCTGTGGTGCAACAGATGTCCCTTTCTCCAAAAGTGTACTCAATGGGATCGTAATGTTGCAACCACACACAAATTGACCAGCTGTGAGGAAAGATGAGTTAGTACTTTTCACACATGAAAGAGGTCATTTTAAAATCAACATGCAAAGCCAAGGTTCCAAAAGTATAAAACACAAATATATGCTTACCAAAGACAGAAAATGTATTGCGATCCGAACCCTCCTCCCGCCCTCTGGTGCAATAGATGTCCGTTTGTCCAAAAAGTGTACTCAATGGAATCGTAATGTTGCAGCCACACACAAATTGACCTGCTGTGAGGAAAGATGAGTTAGTACTTTTCACACATGAAGAGGTCATTTTAAAATCAACATTGAAAACCAAAATTCCAAAAGTATAAAACACAAAAAAATGCTTACCAATGAAAGAAAATGTATTGTGATCCGCACCCTCCTCCCGACCTGTGTTGCAACAGATGTCCCTTTCTCCAAAAGTGTACTCAATGGGATCGTAATGTTGCAACCACACACAAATTGACCTGCTGTGAGGAAAGATGAGTTAGTACTTTTCACACATGAAAGAGGTCATTTTAAAATCAACATGCAAAACCAAAATTCCAAAAGTAAAAAACACAAAAATATGCTTACCAATGGAAGAGAATGTATTGTGATCCGCACCCTCCTCCCGCCCTCTGGTGCAATAGATGTCCCTTTCTCCAGAAGTGTACTCAATGGGATCGTAATGTTGCAACCACACACAAATTGACCTGCCGTGAGGAAAGATGAGGTAGTACTTTTCACACATGAAAGTGGTCATTTTAAAATCAACATGCAAAACCAAAATTTTAAAAGTATATAACACAAAAATATGCTTACCAATGAAAGAAAATGTATTGTGATCCGCACACTCCTCCCGCCTCTAGTGCAATAGATGTCCCTTTCTCCAAAATTGTACTCAATGGGATCGTAATGTTGCAACCACATACATAATGATCTGCTGTGAGGAAAGATGAGTTAGTACTTTTCACACATGAAAGAGGTCATTTTCAAATCAACATGCAAAACCAAAATTCCGAAAGTATAAAACACAAAAATATGCTTACCAATGAAAGACAATGTATTGTGATCCGCACCCTCCTCCCGCCCTCTGGTGCAATAGATGTCCCTTTCTCCAAACGTGTACTCAATGGGATCGTAATGTTGCAACCACACACAAATTGACCTGCTGTGTGGAAAGATGAGTTAGTACTTTTCACACATGAAAGAGGTCATTTTTAAATCATCATGCAAAACCAATAATCCAAAAGTAGAAAGCACAAAGAAATGCTTACCAGTGAAGTAAAACGTATTGTGATCCGCAACCTCCTCCCGCCCTGTGGTGCAACAGATGTCCCTTTCTCCAAAAGTGTACTCAATGGGATCGTAATGTTGAAACCATCCACAAATTGACCTGCTGTGAGGAAAGATGAGTTAGGACTTTTCACACATGAAAGAGGTCATTTTAAAATCAACATGCAAAACCAAAATTCCAAAAGTATAAAACACAAAAAATTCTCACCAAAGAAGGAAAATGTATCGTGCTCGGCAACCTCCTCCATGCGCTGTGGTGCAACTGTTTCCCTTTCTCCATAAATGTACTCAATGGGATCGTAATGTTGCAACCACACACACAAGTTGACCTGCTGTGAGGAAAAGACGAGTCAGTACATTTCAAACATGAAAAAGGTCATTTTGAAATCAACATGAAAAACCAAAATTCTAAAAGTATAAAACACAAAAAATTCTCACCAAAGAAGGAAAATGTATCGTGCTCGGCAACCTCCTCCATGCGCTGTGGTGCAACTGATGTCCCTTTCTCCATAAATGTACTCAATGGGATCGTAATGTTGCAACCACACACACAAGTTGACCCGCTGTGAGGAAAAGACGAGTCAGTACATTTCAAACATGAAAAAGGTCATTTTGAAATCAACATGAAAAACCAAAATTCTAAAAGTATAAAACACAAAAAATTCTCACCAAAGAAGGAAAATGTATCGTGCTCGGCAACCTCCTCCATGCCCTGTGGTGCAACTGTTTCCCTTTCTCCATAAATGTACTCAATGGGATCGTAATGTTGCAACCACACACACAAGTTGACCTGCTGTGAGGAAAAGACGAGTCAGTACATTTCAAACATGAAAAAGGTCATTTTGAAATCAACAGGAAAAACCTAAATTCTAAAAGTATAAAACACAAAAAATTCTCACCAAAGAAGGAAAATGTATCGTGCTCGGCAACCTCCTCCATGCGCTGTGGTGCAACTGATGTCCCTTTCTCCATAAATGTACTCAATGGGATCGTAATGTTGCAACCACACACACAAGTTGACCTGCTGTGAGGAAAAGACGAGTCAGTACATTTCAAACATGAAAAAGGTCATTTTGAAATCAACAGGAAAAACCTAAATTCTAAAAGTATAAAACACAAAAAATTCTCACCAAAGAAGGAATATGTATCGTGCTCGGCAACCTCCTCCATGCGCTGTGGTGCAACTGATGTCCCTTTCTCCATAAATGTACTCAATGGGATCGTAATGTTGCAACCACACACACAAGTTGACCTGCTGTGAGGAAAAGACGAGTTAGTACATTTCAAACATGAAAAAGGTCATTTCGAAGTCAACATGAAATACCAAAATTCTAAAACTATAAAACACAAAACATTCTCACCAAAGAAGGAAAATGTATCGTGCTCGGCAACCTCCTCCTTGCCCCGTGGTGCAACTGATGTACCTTTCTCCATAAAAGTACTCAATGGGATCGTAATGTTGCAACCACACACACAAGTTGACCTGCTGTGAGGAAAAGACGGGTCAGTACATTTCAAACATGAAAAAGGTCATTTTGAAATCAACATGAAAAACCAAAATTCTAGAAGTATAAAACACAAAAAATTCTCACCAAAGAAGGAAAATGTATCGTGCTCGGCAACCTCCTCCGTGCGCTGTGGTGCAACTGATGTCCCTTTCTCCATAAATGTACTCAATGGGATCGTAATGTTGCAACCACACACACAAGTTGACCTGCTGTGTGGAAAAGACAAGTCAGTACATTTCAAACATGAAAAAGGTCATTTTGAAATCAACATGAAAAACCAAAATTCTAAAAGTATAAAACACAAAAAATTCTCACCAAAGAAGGAAAATGTATCGTGCTCGGAACCTTCTCCCTGCCCTGTGGTGCAACTGATGTCCCTTTCTCCATAAATGTACTCAATTGGATCGTAATGTTGCAACCACACACACAAGTTGACCTGCTGTGAGGAAAAGACGAGTTAGTACATTTTGAACATGAAAAAAGGTCACTTTGAAATCAACATGAAAAACCAAAATTCTAAAAGTATAAAACACAAAAAATTCTCACCAAAGAAGGAAAATGTATCGTGCTCGGCAACCTCCTCCATGCCCTGTGGTGCAACTGTTTCCCTTTCTCCATAAATGTACTCAATGGGATCGTAATGTTGCAACCACACACACAAGTTGACCTGCTGTGAGGAAAAGATGAGTCAGTACATTTCAAACATGAAAAAGGTCATTTTGAAATCAACATGAAAAACTAAAATTCTAAAAGTATAAAACACAAAAAATTCTCACCAAAGAAGGAAAATGTATCGTGCTCGGAACCTTCTCCCTGCCCTGTGGTGCAACTGATGTCCCTTTCTCCATAAATGTACTCAATTGGATCGTAATGTTGCAACCACACACACAGGTTGACCTGCTGTGAGGAAATGACGAGTTAGTACATTTCAAACATGAAAAAGGTCATTTTGAAACCAACATGCAAAATCAAAATTCTAAAAGTATAAAACACAAAAAATTCTCACCAAAGAAGGAAAATGTATCGTGCTCGGCAACCTCCTACATGCCCTGCGGTGCAACTGATGTCCCTTTCTCCATAAATGTACTCAATGGGATCGTAATGTTGCAACCACACACAAATTGACCTGCCGTGAGGAAAGATGAGTTAGTACTTTTCACACATGAAAGTGGTCATTTTAAAATCAACATGCAAAACCAAAATTCCAAAAGTATATAACACAAAAATATGCTTACCAATGAAAGAAAATGTATTGTGATCCGCACACCCCTCCCGCCTCTGGTGCAATAGATGTCCCTTTCTCCAAAATTGTACTCAATGGGATCGTAATGTTGCAACCACATACATAATGATCTGCTGTGAGGAAAGATAAGTTAGTACTTTTCACACATGAAAGAGGTCATTTTCAAATCAACATGCAAAACCAAAATTCCAAAAGTATAAAACACAAAAATATGCTTACCAATGAAAGACAATGTATTGTGATCCGCACCCTCCTCCCGCCCTCTGGTGCAATAGATGTCCCTTTCTCCAAAAGTGTACTCAATGGGATCGTAATGTTGCAACCACACACAAATTGACCTGCTGTGTGGAAAGATGAGTTAGTACTTTTCACACATGAAAGAGGTCATTTTAAAATCAACATGCAAAACCAAAATTCCAAAAGTAGAAAGCACAAAGAAATGCTTACCAGTGAAGTAAAACGTATTGTGATCCGCAACCTCCTCCCGCCCTGTGGTGCAACAGATGTCCCTTTCTCCAAAAGTGTACTCAATGGGATCGTAATGTTGAAACCACCCACAAATTGACCTGCTGTGAGGAAAGATGAGTTAGGACTTTTCACACATGAAAGAGGTCATTTTAAAATCAACATGCAAAACCAAAATTCCAAAAGTATAAAAGACAAAAATATGCTTACCAATGAAAGAAAATGTATTGTGATCCGCACCCTCCTCCCGCCCTCTGGTGCAATAGATGTCCCTTTCTCCAAAAGTGTACTCAATGGGATCGTAATGTTGCAACCACACACAAATTGACCTGCTGTGTGGAAAGATGAGTTAGTACTTTTCACACATGAAAGAGGTCATTTTTAAATCATCATGCAAAACCAATAATCCAAAAGTAGAAAGCACAAAGAAATGCTTACCAGTGAAGTAAAACGTATTGTGATCCGCAACCTCCTCCCGCCCTGTGGTGCAACAGATGTCCCTTTCTCCAAAAGTGTACTCAATGGGATCGTAATGTTGAAACCACCCACAAATTGACCTGCTGTGAGGAAAGATGAGTTAGGACTTTTCACACATGAAAGAGGTCATTTTAAAATCAACATGCAAAACCAAAATTCCAAAAGTATAAAAGACAAAAATATGCTTACCAATGAAAGAAAATGTATTGTGATCCGCACCCTCCTCCCGCCCTCTGGTGCAACAGATCTCCCTTTCTCCAAAAGTGTACTCAATGGGATCGTAATGTTGCAACCTCACACATAATGATCTGCTGTGAGGAAAGATGAGTTAGTGCTTTTCACACATGAGAGAGGTCATATTAAAATCAACATGCAAAACCAAAATTCCAAAAGTCTAAAACACAAAGAAATGCTTACCAATGAAATAAAATGTATTGTGATCCGCACACTCCTCTCGGCCTGTGGTGCAACAGATGTCCCTTTCTCCAAAAGTGTACTCAATGGAATCGTAATGTTGCAGCCACACACAAATTGACCTGCTGTGAGGAAAGATGAGTTAGTACTTTTCACACATGAAGAGGTCATTTTAAAATCAACATTGAAAACCAAAATTCCAAAAGTATAAAACACAAAAAAATGCTTACCAATGAAAGAAAATGTATTGTGATCCGCACCCTCCTCCCGACCTGTGTTGCAACAGATGTCCCTTTCTCCAAAAGTGTACTCAATGGGATCGTAATGTTGCAACCACACACAAATTGACCTGCCGTGAGGAAAGATGAGTTAGTACTATTCACACATGAAAGAGGTCATTTTAAAATCAACATGCAAAACCAAAATTCCAAAAGTATAAAACACAAAAAAGTGCTTACCAATGAAATAAAATGTATTGGGATCCGCAACCTCCTCCCGCCCGGTGGTGCAACAGATGTCCCTTTCTCCAAAAGTGTACTCAATGGGATCGTAATGTTGCAACCATACACAAATTGACCTGCTGTGATGAAAGATGAGTTAGTACTTTTCACCCATGAAAGAGGACATTTTAAAATCAACATGCAAAACCAAAATTCCAAAAGTATAAAACACAAAAAAATGCTTACCAATGAAAGAAAATGTATTGTGATCCGCACACTCCTCCCGCCCTCTGGTGCAACAGATGTCCCTTTCTCCAAAAGTGTACTCAATGGGATCGTAATGTTGCAACCACACACATAATGATCAGCTGTGAGGAAAGAAGAGTTAGTGCTTTTCACACGTGAAAGAAGTCATTTTAAAATCAACATGCAAAACCAAAACTCCAAAAGTCTAAAACACAAAGAAATGCTTACCAATGAAATAAAATGTATTGTGATCCGCACCCTCCTCCCGGCCTGTGGTGCGACAGATGTCCCTTTCTCCAAGAGTGTACTCAATGGGATCGTAATGTTGCAACCACACACAAATTGACCTGCTGTGAGGAAAGATGAGTTAGTACTTTTCACACATGAAAGAGGTCATTTTAAAATCAACATGCAAAACAAAAATTCCAAAAGTATAAAACACAAAAATATGCTTAAAAATGAACGAAAATGTATTGTGATCCGCACCCTCCTCCCGCCCTCTGGTGCAACAGATGTCCCTTTCTCCAAAAGTGTACTCAATAGCATCGTAATGTTGCAACCACACACAAATTGACCTGCTGTGAGGAAAGATGAGTTAGTACTTTTCACACATGAAAGAGGTCATTTTAAATTCAACATGGAAAACCAAAATTTTAAAAGTATAAAACACAAAAAAATGCTTACCAATTTAAGAAAATGTATTGTGATCCGCACCCTCCTCCCGCCCGGTGGTGCAACAGATGTCCCTTTCTCCAAAAGTGTACTCAATGGGATCGTAATGTTGCAACCACACACAAATTGACCTGCTGTGAGCAAAGGTGAGTTAGTACTTTTCACAGATGAAAGAGGTCATTTTAAAATCAACATGCAAAACCAATATTCCAAAAGTATAAAACACAAAAACATGCTTACCAATGAAAGAAAATGTATTGTGAACCGCACCCTCCTCCCGCCCTGTGTTGCAACAGATGTCCTTTTCTCCAAAAGTGTACTCAATGGGATCGTAAACTTGCAACCACACACTTAATGACCTGCCGTGAGGAAAAAATGTGTTAGTACATTTAAAACATGAAAAAGTTCTTTTTAATATCAACATGCAAAACCAAAATTCCAAAAGTATAAAACAAAAATATGCTTACCAATGAAAGAAATGTATTGTGATCCGCACCCCCCTCCCGCACTTTGGTGCAATAGATGCCCCTTTCTCCAAAAGTGTACTCAATGGGATCGTAATGTTGCAACCACACACAAGTTGACCTGCTGTGAGGAAAAAATGAGTTAGTACATTTCAAACATGAAAGGGGTCATTTTAAAATCAACAGGCAAAACCAAAATTGCAAAAGTATAAAACACAAAAAATTATTACAAACGAAATAAATGTATTGGGATCCGCACCCTCCTCCTGCCCTGTGGTGCAACAGATGTCCCTTTCTCCAAAAGTGTACTCAATGGGATTTTAATGTTGCAACCACACACAAATTGACCTGCTGTGAGGAAAGATGAGTTAGTACTTTTCACACATGAAAGAGGTCATTCTAAAATCAACATGCAAAACCAAAATTCTAAAAGTATAAAACACAAAGAAATGCTTACCAATGACATAAAATGTATTGTGATCCGCACCCTCCTCCCGCCCTGTGGAGCAACAGATGTCCCTTTCTCCAAAAGTGTACTCAATGGGATCGTAATGTTGCAACCACACACAAATTGACCTGCTGTGAGGAAAGATGAGTTAGTACTTTTCACACATGAAAGAGGTCATTTTAAAATCAACATGCAAAACCAAAATTCCAAAAGTATAAAAAACAAATATATGCTTACCAATGAGAGAAAATGTATTGTGATCCGAACCCTCCTCCCGCCCTCTGGTGCAAGAGATGTCCGTTTGTGCAAAAAGTTTACTCAATGGAATCGTAATGTTGCAACCACACACAAATTGACCTGCTGTGAGGAAAGATGAGCTAGTACTTTTCACACATGAAAGAGGTCATTTTAAAATCAACATGCAAAACTAAAATTCCAAAAGTATAAAACACAAAAAAATGCTTACCAATGAAAGAAAATGTATTGTGATCCGCACCCTCGTCCCGCTCTGTGTTGCAACAGATGCCCCTTTCTCCAAAAGTGTACTCAATGGGATCGTAATGTTGCAACCACACACAAATTGACCTGCAGTGAGGAAAGATGAGTTAGTACTTTTCACACATGAAAGTGGTCATTTTAAAATCAACATGCAAAACCAAAATTCCAAAAGTATATAACACAAAAATATGCTTACCAATGAAAGAAAATGTATTGTGATCCGCACACCCCTCCCGCCTCTGGTGCAATAGATGTCCCTTTCTCCAAAATTGTACTCAATGGGATCGTAATGTTGCAACCACATACATAATGATCTGCTGTGAGGAAAGATGAGTTACTACTTTTCACACATGAAAGAGGTCATTTTCAAATCAACATGCAAAACCAAAATTCCAAAAGTATAAAACACAAAAATATGCTTACCAATGAAAGACAATGTATTGTGATCCGCACCCTCCTCCCGCCCTCTGGTGCAATAGATGTCCCTTTCTCCAAAAGTGTACTCAATGGGATCGTAATGTTGCAACCACACACAAATTGACCTGCTGTGTGGAAAGATGAGTTAGTACTTTTCACACATGAAAGAGGTCATTTTTAAATCATCATGCAAAACCAATAATCCAAAAGTAGAAAGCACAAAGAAATGCTTACCAGTGAAGTAAAACGTATTGTGATCCGCAACCTCCTCCCGCCCTGTGGTGCAACAGATGTCCCTTTCTCCAAAAGTGTACTCAATGGGATCGTAATGTTGAAACCACCCACAAATTGACCTGCTGTGAGGAAAGGTGAGTTAGGACTTTTCACACATGAAAGAGGTCATTTTAAATTCAACATGCAAAACCAAAATTCCAAAAGTATAAAACACAAAAATATGCTTACCAATGAAAGAAAATGTATTGTGATCCGCACCCTCCTCCCGCCCTCTGGTGCAACAGATGTCCCTTTCTCCAAAAGTGTACTCAATGGGATCGTAATGTTGCAACCACACACAAATTGACCTGCTGTGAGCAAAGGTGAGTTAGTACTTTTCACAGATGAAAGAGGTCATTTTAAAATCAACATGCAAAACCAATATTCCAAAAGTATAAAACACAAAAACATGCTTACCAATGAAAGAAAATGTATTGTGAACCGCACCCTCCTCCCGCCCTGTGTTGCAACAGATGTCCTTTTCTCCAAAAGTGTACTCAATGGGATCGTAAACTTGCAACCACACACTTAATGACCTGCCGTGAGGAAAAAATGTGTTAGTACATTTAAAACATGAAAAAGGTCTTTTTAATATCAACATGCAAAACCAAAATTCCAAAAGTATAAAACAAAAATATGCTTACCAATGAAAGAAATGTATTGTGATCCGCACCCCCCTCCCGCACTTTGGTGCAATAGATGCCCCTTTCTCCAAAAGTGTACTCAATGGGATCGTAATGTTGCAACCACACACAAGTTGACCTGCTGTGAGGAAAAAATGAGTTAGTACATTTCAAACATGAAAGGGGTCATTTTAAAATCAACAGGCAAAACCAAAATTGCAAAAGTATAAAACACAAAAAATTATTACAAACGAAATAAATGTATTGGGATCCGCACCCTCCTCCTGCCCTGTGGTGCAACAGATGTCCCTTTCTCCAAAAGTGTACTCAATGGGATTTTAATGTTGCAACCACACACAAATTGACCTGCTGTGAGGAAAGATGAGTTAGTACTTTTCACACATGAAAGAGGTCATTCTAAAATCAACATGCAAAACCAAAATTCTAAAAGTATAAAACACAAAGAAATGCTTACCAATGACATAAAATGTATTGTGATCCGCACCCTCCTCCCGCCCTGTGGAGCAACAGATGTCCCTTTCTCCAAAAGTGTACTCAATGGGATCGTAATGTTGCAACCACACACAAATTGACCTGCTGTGAGGAAAGATGAGTTAGTACTTTTCACACATGAAAGAGGTCATTTTAAAATCAACATGCAAAACCAAAATTCCAAAAGTATAAAAAACAAATATATGCTTACCAATGAGAGAAAATGTATTGTGATCCGAACCCTCCTCCCGCCCTCTGGTGCAAGAGATGTCCGTTTGTGCAAAAAGTTTACTCAATGGAATCGTAATGTTGCAACCACACACAAATTGACCTGCTGTGAGGAAAGATGAGCTAGTACTTTTCACACATGAAAGAGGTCATTTTAAAATCAACATGCAAAACTAAAATTCCAAAAGTATAAAACACAAAAAAATGCTTACCAATGAAAGAAAATGTATTGTGATCCGCACCCTCGTCCCGCTCTGTGTTGCAACAGATGCCCCTTTCTCCAAAAGTGTACTCAATGGGATCGTAATGTTGCAACCACACACAAATTGACCTGCAGTGAGGAAAGATGAGTTAGTACTTTTCACACATGAAAGTGGTCATTTTAAAATCAACATGCAAAACCAAAATTCCAAAAGTATATAACACAAAAATATGCTTACCAATGAAAGAAAATGTATTGTGATCTGCACACCCCTCCCGCCTCTGGTGCAATAGATGTCCCTTTCTCCAAAATTGTACTCAATGGGATCGTAATGTTGCAACCACATACATAATGATCTGCTGTGAGGAAAGATGAGTTACTACTTTTCACACATGAAAGAGGTCATTTTCAAATCAACATGCAAAACCAAAATTCCAAAAGTATAAAACACAAAAATATGCTTACCAATGAAAGACAATGTATTGTGATCCGCACCCTCCTCCCGCCCTCTGGTGCAATAGATGTCCCTTTCTCCAAAAGTGTACTCAATGGGATCGTAATGTTGCAACCACACACAAATTGACCTGCTGTGTGGAAAGATGAGTTAGTACTTTTCACACATGAAAGAGGTCATTTTTAAATCATCATGCAAAACCAATAATCCAAAAGTAGAAAGCACAAAGAAATGCTTACCAGTGAAGTAAAACGTATTGTGATCCGCAACCTCCTCCCGCCCTGTGGTGCAACAGATGTCCCTTTCTCCAAAAGTGTACTCAATGGGATCGTAATGTTGAAACCACCCACAAATTGACCTGCTGTGAGGAAAGGTGAGTTAGGACTTTTCACACATGAAAGAGGTCATTTTAAATTCAACATGCAAAACCAAAATTCCAAAAGTATAAAACACAAAAATATGCTTACCAATGAAAGAAAATGTATTGTGATCCGCACCCTCCTCCCGCCCTCTGGTGCAACAGATCTCCCTTTCTCCAAAAGTGTACTCAATGGGATCGTAATGTTGCAACCGCACACATAATGATCTGCTGTGAGGAAAGATGAGTTAGTGCTTTTCACACATGAGAGAGGTCATATTAAAATCAACATGCAAAACCAAAATTCCAAAAGTCTAAAACACAAAGAAATGCTTACCAATGAAATAAAATGTATTGTGATCCGCACACTCCTCTCGGCCTGTGGTGCAACAGATGTCCCTTTCTCCAAAAGTGTACTCAATGGGATCGTAATGTTGCAACCACACACAAATTGACCAGCTGTGAGGAAAGATGAGTTAGTACTTTCCACACATGAAAGAGGTCATTTTAAAATCAACATGCAAAGCCAAAGTTCCAAAAGTATAAAACACAAATATATGCTTACCAAAGAGAGAAAATGTATTGCGATCCGAACCCTCCTCCCGCCCTCTAGTGCAATAGATGTCCGTTTGTCCAAAAAGTGTACTCAATGGGATTTTAATGTTGCAACCACACACAAATTGACCTGCTGTGAGGAAAGATGAGTTAGTACTTTTCACACATGAAGAGGTCATTTTAAAATCAACATTGAAAACCAAAATTCCAAAAGTATAAAACACAAAAAAATGCTTACCAATGAAAGAAAATGTATTGTGATCCGCACTCTCCTCCCGACCTGTGTTGCAACAGATGTCCCTTTCTCCAAAAGTGTACTCAATGGGATCGTAATGTTGCAACCACACACAAATTGACCTGCTGTGAAGAAAGATGAGTTAGTACTTTTCACACATGAAAGAGGTCATTTTAAAATCAACATGCAAAACCAAAATTCCAAAAGTATAAAACACAAAAAAGTGCTTACCAATGAAATAAAATGTATTGGTATCCGCAACCTCCTCCCGCCCGGTGGTGCAACAGATGTCCCTTTCTCCAAAAGTGTACTCAATGGGATCGTAATGTTGCAACCACACACAAATTGACCTGCTGTGAGGAAAGATGAGTTAGTACTTGTCACACATGAAAGAGGACATTTTAAAATCAACATGCAAAACCAAAATTCCAAAAGTATAAAACACAAAAAAATGCTTACCAATGAAAGAAAATGTATTGTGATCCGCACACACCTCCCGCCCTCTGGTGCAACGGATGTCCCTTTCTCCAAAAGTGTACTCAATGGGATCGTAATGTTGCAACCACACACATAATGATCAGCTGTGAGGAAAGAAGAATTAGTGCTTTTCACACATGAAAGAGGTCATTTTAAAATCAACATGCAAAACCAAAATTCCAAAAGTCTAAAACACAAAGAAATGCTTACCAATGAAATAAAATGTATTGTGATCCGCACCCTCCTCCCGGCCTGTGGTGCGACAGATGTCCCTTTCTCCAAGAGTGTACTCAATGGGATCGTAATGTTGCAACCACACACAAATTGACCTGCTGTGAGGAAAGATGAGTTAGTACTTTTCACACATGAAAGAGGTCATTTTAAAATCAACATGCAAAACTAAAATTTCAAAAGTATAAAACACAAAAATATGCTTAACAATGAACGAAAATGTATTGTGATCCGCACCCTCCTCCCGCCCTCGGGTGCAACAGATGTCCCTTTCTCCAAAAGTGTACTCAATGGCATCGTAATGTTGCAACCACACACAAATTGACCTGCTGTGAGGAAAGATGAGTTAGTACTTTTCACACATGAAAGAGGTCATTTTAAATTCAACATTGAAAACCAAAATTTTAAAAGTATAAAACACAAAAAAATGCTTACCAATGAAAGAAAATGTATTGTGATCCGCACCCTCCTCCCGCCCGGTGGTGCAACAGATGTCCCTTTCTCCAAAAGTGTACTCAATGGGATCGTAATGTTGCAACCACACACAAATTGACCTGCTGTGAGCAAAGGTGAGTTAGTACTTTTCACAGATGAAAGAGGTCATTTTAAAATCAACATGCAAAACCAATATTCCAAAAGTATAAAACACAAAAACATGCTTACCAATGAAAGAAAATGTATTGTGAGCCGCACCCTCCTCCCGCCCTGTGTTGCAACAGATGTCCCTTTCTCCAAAAGTGTACTCAATGGGATCGTAATGTTGCAACCACACACAAGTTGACCTGCTGTGAGGAAAAAATGAGTTAGTACATTTCAAACATGAAAGGGGTCATTTTAAAATCAACAGGCAAAACCAAAATTGGAAAAGTATAAAACACAAAAAATGCTTACAAACGAAATAAATGTATTGGGATCCGCACCCTCCTCCTGCCCTGTGGTGCAACAGATGTCCCTTTCTCCAAAAGTGTACTCAATGGGATTTTAATGTTGCAACCACACACAAATTGACCTGCTGTGAGGAAAGATGAGTTAGTACTTTTCACACATGAAAGAGGTCATTTTAAAATCAACATGCAAAACCAAAATTCCAAAAGTATAAAACACAAAAATATGCTTAACAATGAACGAAAATTTATTGTGATCCTCACCCTCCTCCCGCCCTTTGGTGCAATAGATGTCCCTTTCTCCAAAAGTGTACTCAATGGGATCGTAATGTTGCAACCACACACATAATGACCTGCTGTGAGGAAAAAATGAGTTAGTACATTTCAAACATGAAAGGGGTCATTTTAAAATCAACAGGCAAAACCAAAATTGGAAAAGTATAAAACACAAAAAATGCTTACAAACGAAATAAATGTATTGGGATCCGCACCCTCCTCCTGCCCTGTGGTGCAACAGATGTCCCTTTCTCCAAAAGTGTACTCAATGGGATTTTAATGTTGCAACCACACACAAATTGACCTGCTGTGAGGAAAGATGAGTTAGTACTTTTCACACATGAAAGAGGTCATTTTAAAATCAACATGCAAAACCAAAATTCCAAAAGTATAAAACACAAAAATATGCTTAACAATGAACGAAAATTTATTGTGATCCTCACCCTCCTCCCGCCCTTTGGTGCAATAGATGTCCCTTTCTCCAAAAGTGTACTCAATGGGATCGTAATGTTGCAACCACACACATAATGACCTGCTGTGAGGAAAAAATGAGTTAGTACATTTCAAACATGAAAGGGGTCATTTTAAAATCAACATGCAAAACCAAAATTGCAAAAGTATAAAACACAAAAAAATGCTTACAAACGAAATAAATGTATTGGGATCCGCACCCTCCTCCTGCCCTGTGGTGCAACAGCTGTCGCTTTCTCCAAAAGTGTACTCAATGGGATTCTAATGTTGCAATCACACACAAGTTGACCTGCTGTGAGGAAAAAATGAGTTAGTACATTTAAAACAAGAAAGAGGTCATTTTCAAATCAACATGGAAAACCAAAATTCTAAAAGAAAAAAAAAACAAAAAAATGTTTACCAAAGTAAGAAAATGTATTGTAATCCGCATACTCCTACCGCTCTGTGGTGCAACATATGGCCCTTTCTGCAAAAATGTACGCAATGGGATCTTAATGTTGCAACCACACACATAATGACCTGCTGTGAGGAAAAAATGAGTTAGTACATTTAAAACATGAAACAGGTCATTTTTAAATCAGCATGCAAAACCAAAATTCCAAAAGTACAAACAAAAAATGCTTACCAATGAAAGAGAATGTATTGTGATCCACACCCTCTTCCCACCCTGTGGTGCAACAAATGTCCCTTTCTCCAAAAGTGTACTCAATGGGATCGTAATGTTGCAACCACACACATAATGACCTGCTGTGAGGAAAAAATAAGTTAGTACATTTATAACATGAAAGAGGTCATTTTAAAATCAACATGCAAAACCAAAATTCTAAAAGTAAAAAAAACAAAAAAAATTCTTACCAAAGTAAGGAAATGTATTGTAATCCGCATCCTCCTACCGCTCTGTGGTGCAACATATGGCCCTTTCTGCAAAAATGTACGCAATGGGATCTTAATGTTGCAACCACACACATAATGATCTGCTGTGAGGAAAGATGAGTTAGTGCTTTTCACACATAAGAGAGGTCGTTTTAAAATCAACATGCAAAACCAAAATTGCAAAAGTCTAAAACACAAAGAAATGCTTACCAATGAAAGAAAATGTATAGTGATCCGCACCCTCCTCCCGCCTTCTGGTTCAACAGATGTCCCTTTCTCCAAAAGTGTACTCAATGGGAATGTAATGTTGCAACCACACACATAATGATCTGCTGTGAGGAAAGATGAGTTAGTGCTTTTCACACATAAGAGAGGTCGTTTTAAAATCAACATGCAAAACCAAAATTGCAAAAGTCTAAAACACAAAGAAATGCTTACCAATGAAATAAAATGTATTGTGATCTGCGCCCTCCTCCCGGCCTGTGGTGCAACAGATGTCCCTTTCTCCAAAAGTGTACTCAATGGGATCGTAATGTTGCAACCACACACAAATTGACGTGCTGTGAGGAAAGATGAGTTAGTACTCTTCACACATGAAAGAGGTCATTTTAAAATCAACATGCAAAACCAAAATTCCAAAAGTATAAAACACAAAGAAATGCTTCCCTATGAAAGAAAATGTATTGTGATACGCACCCTCCTCCCGCCCTGTGTTGCAACAGATGTCCCTTTCTCCAAAAGTGTACTCAATGAGATCGTAATGTTGCAACCACACACAAATTGACCTGCTGTGAGGAAAGATGAGTTAGTACTTTTCACACATGGAAGAGGTCATTTTAGAATCGACATGCAAAACCAAAATTCCAAAAGTATGAAACACAAAAATATGCTTACCAATGAAATAAAATGTAATGTGATCCGCACCCTCCTCCCGCCCTGTGGTGCAACAGATGTCCCTTTCTCCAAAAGTGTACTCAATGGGATCGTAATGTTGCAAAAACACACAAATTGACCTGCTGTGAGGAAAGATGAGTTTGTACTTTCCACACATGAAAGAGGTCATTTTAAAATCAACATGAAAAACCAAAATTCGAAAAGTATAAAACACAAAAATATGCTTACCAATGAAAGAAAATGTAATGTGATCTGCACCCTCCTCCTGCCCTGTGGTGCAACAGATGTCCCTTTCTCCAAAAGTGTACTCAATGGGATCGTTATGTTGCAACCACACGCAAATTGACCTGCTGTGAGGAAAGATGAGTTAGTACTTTTCACACATGAAAGAGGTCATTTTAAAATCAGCATTGAAAACCAAAATTCCAAAAGTATAAAACACTAAGAAATGCTTACCAATGAAATAAAATGTATTGTGATCCGCACCCTCCTCCCGCCCTGTGGAACAACAGATGTCCCTTTCTCCAAAAGTGTACTCAATGGGATCGTAATGTTGCAACCACACGCAAATTGGCCTGCTGTGAGGAAAGATGAGTTAGTACTTTTCACACATGAAAGAGGTCATTTTAATTCCAGCATTGAAAACCAAAATTCCAAAAGTATAAAACACAAAGAAATGCTTACCAATGAAATAAAATGTATTGTGATCCGCACCCTCCTCCCGCCCTGTGGAGCAACAGATGTCCCTTTCTCCAATAGCGTACTCAATGGGATCGTAATGTTGCAACCACACGCAAATTGACCTGCTGTGAGGAAAGATGAGTTAGTACTTTTCACACATGAAAGAGGTCATTTTTAAATCAACATTCAAAACCAAAATTCCAAATGTATAAAACACAAAAATATGCTTACTTATGAAAGAAAATGTATTGTGATCAGCACCCTCCTTATGCCTTCTGGTGCAATAGATGTCCCTTTCTCCAAAAGTGTACTCAATGGCATCGTAATGTTGCAAACACACACAAATTGACCTGCTGTGAGGAAAGATGAGTTAGTACTTTTCACACTTGAAAGAGGTCATTTTAAAATCAACATGCAAAACCAAAATTCCAAAAGTATAAAACACAAAAATATGTTTACCAATGAGAGAAAATGTATTGTGATCCGAACCCACCTCCCGCCCTCTGATGCAATAGATGTCCGTTTGTCCAAAAAGTGTACTCAATGGAATCGTAATGTTGCAACCACACACAAATTGACCTGCTGTGAGGAAAGATGAGTTAGTACTTTTCACACAAGAAAGAGGTCATTTTAAAATCAACATGCAAAACCAAAATTCCAAAAGTATATAACACAAAAATATGCTTACCAATCAAGGAAAATGTATTGTGATCCGCACAATCCTCCCGCCCTCTAGTGCAACAGATGTCCCTTTCTCCAAAAGTGTACTCAATGGGATCGTAATGTTGCAACCACATACATAATTATCTGCTGTGAGGGAAGATGAGTTAGTACTTTTCACACATGAAAGAGGTCATTTTAAAATCAACATGCAAAACCAAAATTCCAAAAGCATAAAACACAAAAATATGCTTACCAATGAAAGAAAATGTATTGTGATCCGCACCCTACTCCCGCCCTCTGGTGCAATAGACGTCCCTATCTCCAAAAGTGTACTCAATGGGATCGTAATGTTGCAACCACACACAAATTGACCTGCTGTGAGGAAAGATGAGTTAGTACTTTTCACGCATGAAAGTGGTCATTTTAAAATCAAAATGCAAAACCAAAATTCCAAAAGTATAAAACACAAAAATATGCTTACCAATGAAAGAAAATGTATTGTGATCCGCACCCTCCTCCCGCCCTCTGGTGCAATAGACGTCCCTTTCTCCAAAAGTGTACTCAATGGGATCGTAATGTTGCAACCACACACAAATTGACCTGCTGTGAGGAAAGATGAGTTAGTACTTTTCACGCATGAAAGTGGTCATTTTAAAATCAAAATGCAAAACCAAAATTCCAAAAGTATAAAACACAAAAATATGCTTACCAATCAAAGAAAATGTATTGTGATCCGCACCCTCCTCCCGCCCTGTGGTGCAACAGATGTCCCTTTCTCCAAAAGTGTACTCAATGGGATCGTAATGTTGCAACCACACACATAATGATCTGCTGTGAGGAAAGATGAGTTAGTACTTTTCACACATGAACGAGGCCATTTCAAAATCAACATGCAAAACCAAAATTCCAAAAGTATAAAACACAAAAATATGCTTCCCAGTGAAAGAAAACGTATTGTGATCCGCACCCTCCTCCCGCACTCTTGTGCAATAGATGTCCCTTTCTCCAAAAGTGTACTCAATGGATCGTAATGTTGCAACCACACACAAATTGACCTGCTGTGAGGAAAGATGAGTTAGTACTTTTGACACATGGAAGAGGTCATTTAAAATCAACATGCAAAACCAAAATTCCAAAAGTATGAAACACAAAAATATGCTTACCAATGGAATAAAATGTAATGTGATCCGCACCCTCCTCCCGCCCTGTGGTGCAACAGATGTCCCTTTCTCCAAAAGTGTACTCAATGGGATCGTGATGTTGCAACCACACACAAATTGACCTGCTGTGAGGAAAGATGAGTTAGTACTTTCCACACATGAAAGACGTCATTTTAAAATCAACATGCAAAACCAAAATTCCAAAAGTATAAAACACAAAAATATGCTTAACAATGAAAGAAAATGTATTGTGATCCGCACCCTCCTCCAGCCCTCTGGTGCAATAGACGTCCCTTTCTCCAAAAGTGTACTCAATGGGATCGTAATGTTGCAACCACACACAAATTGACCTGCTGTGAGGAAAGATGAGTTAGTACTTTTCACGCATGAAAGTGGTCATTTTAAAATCAAAATGCAAAACCAAAATTCCAAAAGTATAAAACACAAAAATATGCTTACCAATGAAAGAAAATTTATTGTGATCCGCACCCTCCTCCCGCCCTCTGGTGCAATAGATGTCCCTTTCTCCAAAATTGTACTCAATGGGATCGTAATGTTGCAACCACATACATAATTATCTGCTGTGAGGGAAGATGAGTTAGTACTTTTCACACATGAAAGAGGTCATTTTAAAATCAACATGCAAAACCAAAATTCCAAAAGTATAATACACAAAAATATGCTTACCAATCAAAGAAAATGTATTGTGATCCGCACCCTCCTCCCGCCCTCTGGTGCAATAGATGTCCCTTTCTCCAAAAGTGTACTCAATGGGATCGTAATGTTGCAACCACACACAAATTGACCTGCTGTGTGGAAAAATGAGTTAGTACTTTTCACACATGAAACAGGTCATTTTTAAATCAACATTCAAAACCAAAATTCCAAAAGTATAAAACACAAAAATATGCTTACTTATAAAAGCAAATGTATTGTGATCCGCACCCTCCTTATTCCTTCTGGTGCAATAGATGTCCCTTTCTCCAAAAGTGTACTCATTGGCATCGTAATGTTGCAACCACTCACAAATTGACCTGCTGTGAGGAAAGATGAGTTAGTACTTTCCACACATGAAAGAGGTCATTTTAAAATCAACATGCAAAACCAAAATTCCAAAAGTATAAAACACAAAAATATGCTTACCAATGAAAGAAAATGTATTGTGATCCGCACCCTCCTCCCGCCCTCTGGTGCAATAGATGTCCCTTTCACCAAAAGTGTACTCAATGGGATCGTAATGTTGCAACCACACACATAATGATCTGCTGTGAGGAAAGATGAGTTAGTACCTTTCACACATGAAAGAGGTCATTTTAAAATCAACATGCAAAACCAAAATTCCAAAAGTATAAAACACAAAAATATGCTTACCAATCAAAGAAAATGTATTGTGATCCGAACCCTCCTCCCGCCCTCTGGTGCAATAGATGTCCGTTTGTCCAAAAAGTTTACTCAGTGGAATCATAATGTTGCAACCACACACAAATTGACCTGCTGTGAGGAAAGATGAGTTAGTACTTTCCACACATGAAAGAGGTCATTTTAAAATCAACATGCAAAACCAAAATTCCAAAAGTATAAAACACCAAAATATGCTTACCAATGAAAGAAAATGTATTGTGATCCGCACCCTCCTCCCGCCCTCTGGTGCAATAGATGTCCCTTTCTCCAAAAGTGTACTCACTGGGATCGTAATGTTGCAACCACACACAAATTGACCTGCTGTGTGGAAAAATGAGTTAGTACTTTTCACACATGAAAGGGGTCATTTTTAAATCAACATTCAAAACCAAAATTCCAAAAGTATAAAACACAAAAATATGCTTACTTATGAAAGAAAATGTATTGTCATCCGCACCCTCCTTATGCCTTCTGGTGCAATAGATATCCCTTTCTCCAAATGTGTACTCAGTGGCATCGTAATGTTGCAACCACACACAAATTGACCTGCTGTGAGGAAAGATGAGTTAGTACTTTTCACACATGAAAGAGGTCATTTTAAAATCAAAATGCAAAAGCAAAATTCCAAATGTATAAAACACAAAAATATGCTTACCAATGAAAGAAAATGTATTGTGATCCGCACCCTCCTCCCGCCCTCTGGTGCAACACATGTCCCTTTCTCCAAAAGTGTACTCAATGAGATCGTAATGTTGCAACCACACACAAATTGACCTGCTGTGAGGAAAGAAGAGTTAGTGCTTTACACACATGAAAGAGGTCATTTTAAAATCAACATGCAAAACCAAAATTCCAAAAGTCTAAAACACAAAGAAATGCTTACCAATGAAATAAAATGTATTGTGATCCGCATCCTCCTCCCGGCCTGTGGTGCAACAGATGTCCCTTTCTCCAAAAGTGTACTCAATGGGATCGTAATGTTGCAACCACACACAAATTGACCTGCTGTGAGGAAAGATGAGTTAGTACTTTTCACACATGAAAGAGGTCATTTTAAAATCAACATTGAAAACCAAAATTCCAAAAGTATAAAACACAAAGAAATGCTTACCAATGAAATAAAATGTATTGTGATCCGCACCCTCCTCCTGCCCTGTGGAGCAACAGATGTCCGTTTCTCCAAAAGTGTACTCAATGGGATCGTAATGTTGCAACCACACACAAATTGACCTGCTGTGAGGAAGAATGAATTAGTACTTTTCACACATGAAAGAGGTCATTTTAAAATAAACATGCAAAACCAAAATTCCAAAAGTATAAAACACAAAAATATGCTTACCAATGAAAGAAAATGTATTGTGATCCGCACCCTCCTCCCACCCTGTGTTGCAACAGATGTCCCTTTCTCCAAAAGTGTACTCAATGGGATCGTAATGTTGCAACCACACGCAAATTGACCTGCTGTGAGGAAAGATGAGTTAGTACTTTTCACACATGGAGAGGTCATTTTAAAATCAACATTGAAAACCAAAATTCCAAAAGTATAAAACACAAAAAAATGCTTACCAATGAAAGAAAATGTATTGTGATCCGCACCCTCCTCCCGACCTGTGTTGCAACAGATGTCCCTTTCTCCAAAAGTGTACTCAATGGGATCGTAATGTTGCAACCACACACAAATTGACCCGCTGTGAGGAAAGATGAGTTAGTACTTTTCACTCATGAAAGAAGTCATTTTAAAATCAACATGCAAAACCAAAATTCCAAAAGTATAAAACACAAAAAAATGCTTACCAATGAAATAAAATGTATTGTGATCCGCAACCTCCTCCCGCCCGGTGGTGCAACAGATGTCCCTTTCTCCAAAAGTGTATTCAATGGGATCGAAAACTTGCAACCACACACTTAATGACCTGCTGTGAGGAAAAAATGTGTTAGTACATTTAAAACATGAAAAAGGTCTTTTTAATATCAACATGCAAAACCAAAATTCCAAAAGTATAAAACACAAAAGTATGCTTACCAATGAAAGAAAATGTATTGTGATCCGCACCCTCCTCCCGCCCTGTGTTGCAACAGATGTCCCTATCTCCAAAAGTGTACTCAATGGGATCGTAATGTTGCAACCACACACAAATTGACCTGCTGTGAGGAAAGATGAGTTAGTACTTTTCACACATGAAAGAGGTCATTTTAAAATCAACATGCAAAACCAAAATTCCAAAAGTATAAAACACAAAGAAATGCTTCCCTATGAAAGAAAATGTATTGTGATCCGCACCCCCCTCCCGCCCTGTGTTGCAACAGATGTCCCTTTCTCCAAAAGTGTACTCAATGGGATCTTAATGTTGCAACCACACACAAATTGACCTGCTGTGAGGAAAGATGAGTTAGTACTTTTCACACATGAAAGAGGTCATTTTAGAATAAACATGCAAAACCAAAATTCCAAAAGTATAAATCACAAAAAAATGCTTACCAATGAAAGAAAATGTATTGTGATCCGCACCCTCTTCCCGCCCTCTGGTGCAACAGATGTCCCTTTTCCAAAAGTGTACTCAATGGGATCGTAATGTTGCAACCACACACATAATGATCTGCTGTGAGGAAAGATGAGTTACTGCTTTTCACACATGAGAGAGGTCATTTTAAAATCAACATGCAAAACCAAAATTCCAAAAGTCTAAAACACAAAGAAATGCTTACGAATGAAATAAAATGTATTGTGATCCGCATCCTCCTCCCGGCCTGCGGTGCAACAGATGTCCCTTTCTCCAAAAGTGTACTCAATGGGATCGGAATGTTGCAACCACACACAAATTGACCTGCTGTGAGGAAAGATGAGTTGGTACTTTTCACACATGAAAGAGGTCATTTTAAAATCAACATTGAAAACCAAAATTCCAAAAGTATAGAACACAAAGAAATGCTTACCAATGAAATAAAATGTATTGTGATCCGCACCCTCCTCCTGCCCTGTGGAGCAACAGATGTCCCTTTCTCCAAAAGTGTACTCAATGGGATCGTAATGTTGCAACCACACAAAAATTGACCTGCTGTGAGGAAAAATGAGTTAGTACTTTTCACACATGAAAGAGGTCATTTTAAAATCAACATTGAAAACCAAAATTCCAAAAGTATAAAACACAAAGAAATGCTTACCAATGAAATAAAATGTATTGTGATCCGCACCCTCCTCCCACCCTGTGGAGCAACAGATGTCCCTGTCTCCAAATGTGTACTCAATGGGATCGTAATGTTGCAACCACACACAAATTGACCTGCTGTGAGGAAAGATGAGTTAGTACTTTCCACACATGAAAGAGGTCATTTTAAAATCAACATGCAGAACCAAAATTCCAAAAGTATAAAACACAAAAATATGCTTACCAATGAAAGAAAATGTATTGTGATCCGCACCCTCCTCCCGCCCTCTGGTGCAACACATGTCCCATTCTCCAAAAGTGTACTCAATGAGATCGTAATGTTGCAACCACACACAAATTGACCTGCTGTGAGGAAAGAAGAGTTAGTGCTTTACACACATGAAAGAGGTCATTTTAAAATCAACATGCAAAACCAAAATTCCAAAAGTCTAAAACACAAAGAAATGCTTACCAATGAAATAAAATGTATTGTGATCCGCATCCTCCTCCCGGCCTGTGGTGCAACAGATGTCCCTTTCTCCAAAAGTGTACTCAATGGGATCGTAATGTTGCAACCACACACAAATTGACCTGCTGTGAGGAAAGATGAGTTAGTACTTTTCACACATGAAAGAGGTCATTTTAAAATCAACATTGAAAACCAAAATTCCAAAAGTATAAAGCACAAAGAAATGCTTACCAATGAAATAAAATGTATTGTGATCCGCACCCTCCTCCTGCCCTGTGGAGCAACAGATGTCCCTTTCTCCAAAAGTGTACTCAATGGGATCGTAATGTTGCAACCACACACAAATTGACCTGCTGTGAGGAAGAATGAATTAGTACTTTTAACACATGAAAGAGGTCATTTTAAAATAAACATGCAAAACCAAAATTCCAAAAGTATAAAACACAAAAATATGCTTACCAATGAAAGATAATGTATTGTGATCCGCACCCTCCTCCCACCCTGTGTTGCAACAGATGTCCCTTTCTCCAAAAGTGTACTCAATGGGATCGTAATGTTGCAACCACACGCAAATTGACCTGCTGTGAGGAAAGATGAGTTAGTACTTTTCACACATGAAGAGGTCATTTTAAAATCAACATTGAAAACCAAAATTCCAAAAGTATAAAACACAAAAAAATGCTTCCCAATGAAAGAAAATGTATTGTGATCCGCACCCTCCTCCCGACCTGTGTTGCAACAGATGTCCCTTTCTCCAAAAGTGTACTCTTTGGGATCGTAATGTTGCAACCACACACAAATTGACCTGCTGTGAGGAAAGATGAGTTAGTACTTTTCACTCATGAAAGAAGTCATTTTAAAATCAACATGCAAAACCAAAATTCCAAAAGTATAAAACACAAAAAAATGCTTACCAATGAAATAAAATGTATTGGTATCCGCAACCTCCTCCCGCCCGGTGGTGCAACAGATGTCCCTTTCTCCAAAAGTGTATTCAATGGGATCGAAAACTTGCAACCACACACTTAATGACCTGCTGTGAGGAAAAAATGTGTTAGTACATTTAAAACATGATAAAGGTCTTTTTAATGTCAACATGCAAAACCAAAATTCCAAAAGTATAAAACACAAAAGTATGCTTACCAATGAAAGAAAATGTATTGTGATCCGCACCCCCCTCCCGCCCTGTGTTGCAACAGATGTCCCTTTCTCCAAAAGTGTACTCAATGGGATCGTAATGTTGCAACCACACACAAATTGACCTGCTGTGAGGAAAGATGAGTTAGTACTTTTCACACATGAAAGAGGTCATTTTAAAATCAACATGCAAAACCAAAATTCCAAAAGTATAAAACACAAAGAAATGCTTCCCTATGAAAGAAAATGTATTGTGATCCGCACCCTCCTCCCGCCCTGTGTTGCAACAGATGTCCCTTTCTCCAAAAGTGTACTCAATGGGATCTTAATGTTGCAACCACACACAAATTGACCTGCTGTGAGGAAAGATGAGTTAGTACTTTTCACACATGAAAGAGGTCATTTTAGAATAAACATGCAAAACCAAAATTCCAAAAGTATAAATCACAAAAAAATGCTTACCAATGAAAGAAAATGTATTGTGATCCGCACCCTCTTCCCGCCCTCTGGTGCAACAGATGTCCCTTTTCCAAAAGTGTACTCAATGGGATCGTAATGTTGCAACCACACACATAATGATCTGCTGTGAGGAAAGATGAGTTAGTGCTTTTCACACGTGAGAGAGGTCATTTTAAAATCAACATGCAAAACCAAAATTCCAAAAGTCTAAAACACAAAGAAATGCTTACGAATGAAATAAAATGTATTGCGATCCGCATCCTCCTCCCGGCCTGTGGTGCAACAGATGTCCCTTTCTCCAAAAGTGTACTCAATGGGATCGGAATGTTGCAACCACACACAAATTGACCTGCTGTGAGGAAAGATGAGTTGGTACTTTTCACACATGAAAGAGGTCATTTAAAAATCAACATTGAAAACCAAAATTCCAAAAGTATAGAACACAAAGAAATGCTTACCAATGAAATAAAATGTATTGTGATCCGCACCCTCCTCCTGCCCTGTGGAGCAACAGATGTCCCTTTCTCCAAAAGTGTACTCAATGGGATCGTAATGTTGCAACCACACAAAAATTGACCTGCTGTGAGGAAAAATGAGTTAGTACTTTTCACACATGAAAGAGGTCATTTTAAAATCAACATTGAAAACCAAAATTCCAAAAGTATAAAACACAAAGAAATGCTTACCAATGAAATAAAATGTATTGTGATCTGCACCCTCCTCCCGCCCTGTGGAGCAACAGATGTCCCTGTCTCCAAAAGTGTACTCAATGGGATCGTAATGTTGCAACCACACACAAATTGACCTGCTGTGAGGAAAGATGAGTTAGTACTTTTCACACATGAAAGATGTCATTTTAAAATCAACATGCAGAACCAAAATTCCAAAAGTATAAAACACAAAAATATGCTTACCAATCAAAGAAAACGTATTGTGATCCGCACCCTCCTCCCGCCCTCTTGCGCAACAGATGTCCCTTTTCCAAAAGTGTACTCAATGGGATCGTAATGTTGCAACCACACACATAATGATCTGCTGTGAGGAAAGATGAGTTAGTGCTTTTCACACATGAGAGAGGTCATTTTAAAATCAACATGCAAAACCAAAATTCCAAAAGTATAAAACACAAAGAAATGCTTCCCTATGAAAGAAAATGTATTGTGATCCGCACCCTCCTCCCGCCCTGTGTTGCAACAGATGTCCCTTTCTCCAAAAGTGTACTCAATGGGATCTTAATGTTGCAACCACACACAAATTGACCTGCTGTGAGGAAAGATGAGTTAGTACTTTTCACACATGAAAGAGGTCAATTTAGAATAAACATGCAAAACCAAAATTCCAAAAGTATAAATCACAAAAAAATGCTTACCAATGAAAGAAAATGTATTATGATCCGCACCCTCTTCCCGCCCTCTGGTGCAACAGATGTCCCTTTTCCAAAAGTGTACTCAATGGGATCGTAATGTTGCAACCACACACATAATGATCTGCTGTGAGGAAAGATGAGTTAGTGCTTTTCACACATGAGAGAGGTCATTTTAAAATCAACATGCAAAACCAAAATTCCAAAAGTCTAAAACACAAAGAAATGCTTACGAATGAAATAAAATGTATTGTGATCCGCATCCTCCTCCCGGCCTGTGGTGCAACAGATGTCCCTTTCTCCAAAAGTGTACTCAATGGGATCGGAATGTTGCAACCACACACAAATTGACCTGCTGTGAGGAAAGATGAGTTGGTACTTTTCACACATGAAAGAGGTCATTTTAAAATCAACATTGAAAACCAAAATTCCAAAAGTATAGAACACAAAGAAATGCTTACCAATGAAATAAAATGTATTGTGATCCGCACCCTCCTCCTGCCCTGTGGAGCAACAGATGTCCCTTTCTCCAAAAGTGTACTCAATGGGATCGTAATGTTGCAACCACACAAAAATTGACCTGCTGTGAGGAAAAATGAGTTAGTACTTTTCACACATGAAAGAGGTCATTTTAAAATCAACATTGAAAACCAAAATTCCAAAAGTATAAAACACAAAGAAATGCTTACCAATGAAATAAAATGTATTGTGATCCGCACCCTCCTCCCGCCCTGTGGAGCAACGTATGTCCCTTTCTCCAAAAGTGTACTCAATGGGATCGTAATGTTGCAACCACACAAAAATTGACCTGCTGTGAGGAAAGATGAGTTAGTACTTTTCACACATGAAAGAGGTCATTTTAAAATCAACATTGAAAACCAAAATTCCAAAAGTATAGAACACAAAGAAATGCTTACGAATGAAATAAAATGTATTGTGATCCGCACCCTCCTCCTGCCCTGTGGAGCAACTGATGTCCCATTCTCCAAAAGTGTCATCAATGGGATCGTAATGTTGCAACCACACACAAATTGACCTGCTGTGTGGAAAGATGAGTTAGTACTATTCACACATGGAAGAGGTCATTTTAGAATCAACATGCAAAACCAAAATTCCAAAAGTATGAAACACAAAAATATGCTTACCACTGAAATAAAATGTAATGTGATCTGCACCCTCCTCCCGCCCTGTTGTGCAACAGATGTCCCTTTCTCCAAAAGTTTACTCAATGGGATCGTAATGTTGCAAACACACACAAATTGACCTGCTGTGAGGAAAGATGAGTTAGTACTTTCCACACATGAAAGAAGTCATTTTAAAATCAACATGCAAACCCAAAATTCCAAAAGTATAAAACACAAAAATATGCTTACCAATGAAAGAAAATATATTGTGATCCGCACCCTCCTCCCGTCCCTTGGTGCAATAGATGTCCCTTTCTCCAAAATTGTACTCAATGGGATCGTAATGTTGCAACCACATACATAATTATCTGCTGTGAGGGAAGATGAGTTAGTACTTTTCACACATGAAAGAGGTCATTTTAAAATCAACATGCAAAACCAAAATTCCAAGAGTATAAAACACAAAAATATGCTTACCAATGAAAGAAAATGTATTGTGATCCGCACCCTCCTCCCGCCCTCTGGTGCAATAGATGTCCCTTTCTCCAAAAGTGTACTCAATGGGATCGTAATGTTGCAACCACACACAAATTGACCTGCTGTGTGGAAAAATGAGTTAGTACTTTTCACACATGAAAGAGGTCATTTTTAAATCAACATTCAAAACCTAAATTCCAAAAGTATAAAACACAAAAATATGCTTACTTATGAAAGAAAATGTATTGTGATCCGCACCCTCCTTATGCCTTCTGGTGCAATAGATGTCCCTTTCTCCAAAAGTGTACTCAATGGCATCGTAATGTTGCAACCACACACAAATTGACCTGCTGTGAGGAAAGATGAGTTAGTACTTTTCACACATGAAAGAGGTCATTTTAAAATCAACATGCAAAACCAAAATTCCAAAAGTATAAAACACAAAAATATGCTTACCAATGAAAGAAAATGTATTGAGATCCGCACCCTCCTCCCGCCCCCTGCTGCAACACATGTCCCTTTCTCCAAAAGTGTACTCAATGGGATCGTAATGTTGCAACCACACACATAATGATCTGCTGTGAGGAAAGAAGAGTTAGTGCTTTTCACACATGAAAGAGGTCATTTTAAAATCAACATGCAAAACCAAAATTCCAAAAGTATAAAACACAAAGAAATGCTTACCAATGAAATAAAATGTATTGTGATCCGCACCCTCCTCCCGGCCTGTGGTGCAACAGATGTATCTTTCTCCAAAAGTGTACTCAATGGGATCGTAATGTTGCAACCACACACAAATTGACCTGCTGTGAGGAAAGATGAGTTAGTACTTTTCACACATGAAAGAGGTCATTTTAAAATCAACATGCAAAACTAAAATTCCAAAAGTATAAAACACAAAAATATGCTTACCAATGAAATAAAATGTATTGTGATCTGCACCCTCCTCCCGCCCTCTGGTGCAACAGATGTCCCTTTCTTCAAAAGTGTACTCAATGGGATCGTAATGTTGCAACCACACACATAATGATCTGCTGTGAGGAAAGATGAGTTAGTGCTTTTCACACATGAGAGAGGTCATTTTAGAATCAACATGCAAAACCAAAATTGCAAAAGTCTAAAACACATAGAAATGCTTACCAATGAAATAAAATGTATTGTGATCTGCGCCCTCCTCCCGGCCTGTGGTGCAACAGATGTCCCTTTCTCCAAAAGTGTACTCAATGGGATCGTAATGTTGCAACCACACACAAATTGACCTGCTGTGACGAAAGATGAGTTAGTACTTTTCACACATGAAAGAGGTCATTTTAAAATCAACATGCAAAACCTAAATTCCAAAAGTATAAAACGCAAAGAAATGCTTACCAATGAGAGAAAATGTATTGTGATCTGCACCCTCCTCCCGCCCTGTGTTGCAACAGATGTCCCTTTCTCCAAAAGTGTACTCAATGGGATCGTAATGTTGCAACCACACACAAATTGACCTGCTGTGAGGAAAAATAAGTTAGTACTTTTCACACATGTAAGAGGTCATTTTAAAATCAACATGCAAAACCAAATTTCCAAAAGTATAAAACACAATAATATGCTTACCAATGAAAGAAAATGTATTGTGATCCGCACTCTCCTCCCGCCCTGTGTTGCAACAGATGTCCCTTTCTCCAAAAGTGTACTCAATGGGATCGTAATGTTGCAACCACACGCAAATTGACCTGCTGTGAGGAAAGATGAGTTAGTACTTTTCACACATGAAGAGGTCATTTTAAAATCAACATGCAAAACCTAAATTCCAAAAGTATAAAACACAAAAATATGCTTACCAATGAAAGAAAATGTATTGTGATCCGCACTCTCCTCCCGCCCTGTGTTGCAACAGATGTCCCTTTCTCCAAAAGTGTACTCAATGGGATCGTAATGTTGCAACCACACGCAAATTGACTTGCTGTGAGGAAAGATGAGTTAGTACTTTTCACACATGAAGAGGTCATTTTAAAATCAATATTGAAAACCAAAATTCCAACAGTATAAAACACTAAAAAATGCTTACCGATGAAAGAAAATGTATTGTGATCCGCACCCTCCTCCCGCCCTGTGTTGCAACAGATGTCCCTTTCTCCAAAAGTGTACTCAATGGGATCGTAATGTTGCAACCACACACAAATTGACCTGCTGTGAGGAAAGATGAGTTAGTACTTTTCACACATGATAGAGGTCATTTTAAAATCAATATTGAAAACCAAAATTCCAAAAGTATAAAACACAAAAAAATGCTTACCAATGAAAGAAAATGTATTGTGATCCGCACCCTCCTCCCGCCCTCTGGTGCAACAGATGTCCCTTTCTTCAAAAGTGTACTCAATGGGATCGTAATGTTGCAACCACACACATAATGATCTGCTGTGAGGAAAGATGAGTTAGTGCTTTTCAAACATGAAAGAGGTCATTTTAGAATCAACATGCAAAACCAAAATTGCAAAAGTCTAAAACACAAAGAAATGCTTACCAATGAAATAAAATGTATTGTGATCTGCGCCTTCCTCCAGGCCTGTGGTGCAACAGATGTCCCTTTCTCCAAAAGTGTACTCAATGGGATCGTAATGTTGCAACCACACACAAATTGACCTGCTGTGAGGAAAGATGAGTTAGTACTTTTCACACATGAAAGAGGTCATTTTAAAATCAACATGCAAAACCTAAATTCCAAATGTATAAAACGCAAAGAAATGCTTACCAATGATAGAAAATGTATTGTGATCCACACCCTCCTCCCGCCCTGTGGAGCAACAGATGTCCCTTTCTCCAAAAGTGTACTCAATGGGATCGTAATGTTGCAACCACACACAAATTGACCTGCTGTGAGGAAAAATAAGTTAGTACTTTTCACACATGAAAGAGGTCATTTGAAAATCAACATGCAAAACCAAATTTCCAAAAGTATAAAACACAAAAATATGCTTACCAATGAAAGAAAATGTATTGTGATCCGCACTCTCCTCTCGCCCTGTGTTGCAACAGATGTCCCTTTCTCCAAAAGTGTACTCAATGGGATCGTAATATTGCAACCACACGCAAATTGACCTGCTGTGAGGAAAGATGAGTTAGTACTTTTCACACATGAAGAGGTCATTTTAAAATCAATATTGAAAACCAAAATTCCAAAAGTATAAAACACAAAAAAATGCTTACCAATGAAAGAAAATGTATTGTGATCTGCACCCTCCTCCCTCCCTGTGTTGCAACAGATGTCCCTTTCTCCAAAAGTGTACTCAATGGGATCGTAATGTTGCAACCACACACAAATTGACCTGCTGTGAGGAAAGATGAGTTAGTAGTTTTCACACATGAAAGAGGTCATTTTAAAATCAACATGCAAAACCTAAATTCCAAAAGTATAAAACGCAAAGAAATGCTTACCAATGAAAGAAAATGTATTGTGATCCACACCCTCCTCCCGCCCTGTGGAGCAACAGATGTCCCTTTCTCCAAAAGTGTACTCAATGGGATCGTAATGTTGCAACCACACACAAATTGACCTGCTGTGAGGAAAGATGAGTTAGTACTTTTCACACATGAAAGAGGTCGTTTTAAAATCAACATTGAAAACCAATATTCCAAAAGTATAAAATACAAAGAAATGCTTATGAATGAAATAAAATGTATTGTGATCCGCACCCTCCTCCCGCCCTGTGGAGCAACAGATGTCCCTTTCTCCAAAAGTGTACTCAATGGGATCGTAATGTTGCAACCACACACAAATTGACCTGCTGTGAGGAAAGATGAGTTAGTACTTTTCACACATGATAGAGGTCATTTTAAAATCAATATTGAAAACCAAAATTCCAAAAGTATAAAACACAAAAAAATGCTTACCAATGAAAGAAAATGTATTGTGATCCGCACCCTCCTCCCGCCCTCTGGTGCAACAGATGTCCCTTTCTTCAAAAGTGTACTCAATGGGATCGTAATGTTGCAACCACACACATAATGATCTGCTGTGAGGAAAGATGAGTTAGTGCTTTTCAAACATGAAAGAGGTCATTTTAGAATCAACATGCAAAACCAAAATTGCAAAAGTCTAAAACACAAAGAAATGCTTACCAATGAAATAAAATGTATTGTGATCTGCGCCTTCCTCCAGGCCTGTGGTGCAACAGATGTCCCTTTCTCCAAAAGTGTACTCAATGGGATCGTAATGTTGCAACCACACACAAATTGACCTGCTGTGAGGAAAGATGAGTTAGTACTTTTCACACATGAAAGAGGTCATTTTAAAATCAACATGCAAAACCTAAATTCCAAATGTATAAAACGCAAAGAAATGCTTACCAATGATAGAAAATGTATTGTGATCCACACCCTCCTCCCGCCCTGTGGAGCAACAGATGTCCCTTTCTCCAAAAGTGTACTCAATGGGATCGTAATGTTGCAACCACACACAAATTGACCTGCTGTGAGGAAAAATAAGTTAGTACTTTTCACACATGAAAGAGGTCATTTGAAAATCAACATGCAAAACCAAATTTCCAAAAGTATAAAACACAAAAATATGCTTACCAATGAAAGAAAATGTATTGTGATCCGCACTCTCCTCTCGCCCTGTGTTGCAACAGATGTCCCTTTCTCCAAAAGTGTACTCAATGGGATCGTAATGTTGCAACCACACACAAATTGACCTGCTGTGAGGAAAGATGAGTTAGTACTTTTCACACATGATAGAGGTCATTTTAAAATCAATATTGAAAACCAAAATTCCAAAAGTATAAAACACAAAAAAATGCTTACCAATGAAAGAAAATGTATTGTGATCCGCACCCTCCTCCCGCCCTCTGGTGCAACAGATGTCCCTTTCTTCAAAAGTGTACTCAATGGGATCGTAATGTTGCAACCACACACATAATGATCTGCTGTGAGGAAAGATGAGTTAGTGCTTTTCAAACATGAAAGAGGTCATTTTAGAATCAACATGCAAAACCAAAATTGCAAAAGTCTAAAACACAAAGAAATGCTTACCAATGAAATAAAATGTATTGTGATCTGCGCCTTCCTCCAGGCCTGTGGTGCAACAGATGTCCCTTTCTCCAAAAGTGTACTCAATGGGATCGTAATGTTGCAACCACACACAAATTGACCTGCTGTGAGGAAAGATGAGTTAGTACTTTTCACACATGAAAGAGGTCATTTTAAAATCAACATGCAAAACCTAAATTCCAAATGTATAAAACGCAAAGAAATGCTTACCAATGATAGAAAATGTATTGTGATCCACACCCTCCTCCCGCCCTGTGGAGCAACAGATGTCCCTTTCTCCAAAAGTGTACTCAATGGGATCGTAATGTTGCAACCACACACAAATTGACCTGCTGTGAGGAAAAATAAGTTAGTACTTTTCACACATGAAAGAGGTCATTTGAAAATCAACATGCAAAACCAAATTTCCAAAAGTATAAAACACAAAAATATGCTTACCAATGAAAGAAAATGTATTGTGATCCGCACTCTCCTCTCGCCCTGTGTTGCAACAGATGTCCCTTTCTCCAAAAGTGTACTCAATGGGATCGTAATATTGCAACCACACGCAAATTGACCTGCTGTGAGGAAAGATGAGTTAGTACTTTTCACACATGAAGAGGTCATTTTAAAATCAATATTGAAAACCAAAATTCCAAAAGTATAAAACACAAAAAAATGCTTACCAATGAAAGAAAATGTATTGTGATCTGCACCCTCCTCCCTCCCTGTGTTGCAACAGATGTCCCTTTCTCCAAAAGTGTACTCAATGGGATCGTAATGTTGCAACCACACACAAATTGACCTGCTGTGAGGAAAGATGAGTTAGTAGTTTTCACACATGAAAGAGGTCATTTTAAAATCAACATGCAAAACCTAAATTCCAAAAGTATAAAACGCAAAGAAATGCTTACCAATGAAAGAAAATGTATTGTGATCCACACCCTCCTCCCGCCCTGTGGAGCAACAGATGTCCCTTTCTCCAAAAGTGTACTCAATGGGATCGTAATGTTGCAACCACACACAAATTGACCTGCTGTGAGGAAAGATGAGTTAGTACTTTTCACACATGAAAGAGGTCGTTTTAAAATCAACATTGAAAACCAATATTCCAAAAGTATAAAATACAAAGAAATGCTTATGAATGAAATAAAATGTATTGTGATCCGCACCCTCCTCCCGCCCTGTGGAGCAACAGATGTCCCTTTCTCCAAAAGTGTACTCAATGGGATCGTAATGTTGCAACCACACACAAATTGACCTGCTGTGAGGAAAGATGAGTTAGTACTTTTCACACATGATAGAGGTCATTTTAAAATCAATATTGAAAACCAAAATTCCAAAAGTATAAAACACAAAAAAATGCTTACCAATGAAAGAAAATGTATTGTGATCCGCACCCTCCTCCCGCCCTCTGGTGCAACAGATGTCCCTTTCTTCAAAAGTGTACTCAATGGGATCGTAATGTTGCAACCACACACATAATGATCTGCTGTGAGGAAAGATGAGTTAGTGCTTTTCAAACATGAAAGAGGTCATTTTAGAATCAACATGCAAAACCAAAATTGCAAAAGTCTAAAACACAAAGAAATGCTTACCAATGAAATAAAATGTATTGTGATCTGCGCCTTCCTCCAGGCCTGTGGTGCAACAGATGTCCCTTTCTCCAAAAGTGTACTCAATGGGATCGTAATGTTGCAACCACACACAAATTGACCTGCTGTGAGGAAAGATGAGTTAGTACTTTTCACACATGAAAGAGGTCATTTTAAAATCAACATGCAAAACCTAAATTCCAAATGTATAAAACGCAAAGAAATGCTTACCAATGATAGAAAATGTATTGTGATCCACACCCTCCTCCCGCCCTGTGGAGCAACAGATGTCCCTTTCTCCAAAAGTGTACTCAATGGGATCGTAATGTTGCAACCACACACAAATTGACCTGCTGTGAGGAAAAATAAGTTAGTACTTTTCACACATGAAAGAGGTCATTTGAAAATCAACATGCAAAACCAAATTTCCAAAAGTATAAAACACAAAAATATGCTTACCAATGAAAGAAAATGTATTGTGATCCGCACTCTCCTCTCGCCCTGTGTTGCAACAGATGTCCCTTTCTCCAAAAGTGTACTCAATGGGATCGTAATATTGCAACCACACGCAAATTGACCTGCTGTGAGGAAAGATGAGTTAGTACTTTTCACACATGAAGAGGTCATTTTAAAATCAATATTGAAAACCAAAATTCCAAAAGTATAAAACACAAAAAAATGCTTACCAATGAAAGAAAATGTATTGTGATCTGCACCCTCCTCCCTCCCTGTGTTGCAACAGATGTCCCTTTCTCCAAAAGTGTACTCAATGGGATCGTAATGTTGCAACCACACACAAATTGACCTGCTGTGAGGAAAGATGAGTTAGTAGTTTTCACACATGAAAGAGGTCATTTTAAAATCAACATGCAAAACCTAAATTCCAAAAGTATAAAACGCAAAGAAATGCTTACCAATGAAAGAAAATGTATTGTGATCCACACCCTCCTCCCGCCCTGTGGAGCAACAGATGTCCCTTTCTCCAAAAGTGTACTCAATGGGATCGTAATGTTGCAACCACACACAAATTGACCTGCTGTGAGGAAAGATGAGTTAGTACTTTTCACACATGAAAGAGGTCGTTTTAAAATCAACATTGAAAACCAATATTCCAAAAGTATAAAATACAAAGAAATGCTTATGAATGAAATAAAATGTATTGTGATCCGCACCCTCCTCCCGCCCTGTGGAGCAACAGATGTCCCTTTCTCCAAAAGTGTACTCAATGGGATCGTAATGTTGCAACCACACACAAATTGACCTGCTGTGAGGAAAAATAAGTTAGTACTTTTCACACATGGAAGAGGTCATTTTAAAATCAACATGCAAAACCAAAATTCCAAAAGTATAAAACACAAAAATATGCTTACCAATGAAAGAAAATGTATTGTGATCCGCACTCTCCTCCCGGCCTGTGTTGCAACAGATGTCCCTTTCTCCAAAAGTGTACTCAATGGGATCGTAATGTTGCAACCACACGCAAATTGACCTGCTGTGAGGAAAGATGAGTTAGTACTTTTCACAGATGAAGAGGTCATTTTAAAATCAATATTGAAAACCAAAATTCCAAAAGTATAGAACACAAAAAAATTCTTACCAATGAAAGAAAATGTATTGTGATCCGCACCCTCCTCCCGCCCTGTGTTGCAACAGATGTCCCTTTCTCCAAAAGTGTACTCAATGGGATCGTAATGTTGCAACCACACACAAATTGACCTGCTGTGAGGAAAGATGAGTTAGTACTTTTCACACATGAAAGAGGTCATTTTAAAATCAACATGCAAAACCAAAATTCCAAAAGTATAAAACACAAAAATATGCTTACCAATGAAATAAAATGTATTGTGATCCGCACGCTCCTCCCACCCTGTGGAGCAACAGATGTCCCTTTCTCCAAAAGTGTACTCAATGGGATCGTAATGTTGCAACCTCACACAAATTGACCTGCTGTGAGGAAAGATGAGTTAGTACTTTTCACACATGAAAGAGGTCATTTTAAAATCAACATGCAAAACTAAAATTCCAAAAGTATAAAACTCAAAAATATGCTTACCAATGAAATAAAATGTATTGTGATCCGCACCCTCTCCCGCCCTGTGTTGCAACAGATGTCCCTTTCTCCAAAAGTGTACTCAATGGGATCGTAATGTTGCAACCACACACAAATTGACCTGCTGTGAAGAAAGATGAGTTAGTACTTTTCACACATGAAAGAGGTCATTTTAAAATCAACATGCAAAACCAAAATTCCAAAAGTTTAAAACACAAAAACATTCTTACCAATGAAATAAAATGTATTGTGATCCGCACCCTTCTCCCGCCCTGTGGAGCAACAGATGTCCCTTTCTCCAAAAGTGTACTCAATGGGATCGTAATGTTGCAACCACACACAAATTGACCTGCAGTGATGAAAAATGAGTTAGTACTTTTCACACATGAAAGAGGTCATTCTAAAATCAACATGCAAAACCAAAATTCCAAAAGTATTAAACACAAAAATATGCTTACCAATGAAATACAATGTATTGTGATCCGCACCCTCCTCCCGCCCTGTGGAGCAACAGATGTCCCTTTCTCCAAAAGTGTACTCAATGGGATCGTAATGTTGCAACCACACACAAATTGACCTGCTGTGAGGAAAGATGAGTTAGTACTTTTCACACATGAATGAGGTCATTTTAAAATCAACATGCAAAACTAAAATTCCAAAAGTATAAAACACATAAATATGCTTCCCAATGAAATAAAATGTATTGTGATCCGCACCCTCCTCCCGCCCTGTGTTGCAACAGATGTCCCTTTCTCCAAAAGTGTACTCAATGGGATCGTAATGTTGCAACCACACACATAATGATCAGCTGTGAGGAAAGATGAGTTAGTGCTTTTCACACATGAGAGAGGTCATTTTAGAATCAACATGCAAATCAAAAATTGCAAAAGTCTATAACACAAAGAAATGCTTACCAATGAAATAAAATGTATTGTGATCTGCGCCCTCCTCCCGGCCTGTGGTGCAACAGATGTCCCTTTCTCCAAAAATGTACTCAATGGGATCGTAATGTTGCAACCACACACAAATTGACCTGCTGTGAGGAAAGATGAGTTAGTACTCTTCACACATGAAAGAGGTCATTTTAAAATCAACATGCAAAACCAAAATTCCAAAAGTATAAAACGCAAATATATGCTTACCAATGAGAGAAAATGTATTGTGATCCGAACCCTCCTCCCGACCTCTGGTGCAATATATGTCCGTTTGTCCAAAAAGTGTACTCAATGGAATCGTAATGTTGCAACCACACACAAATTGACCTGCTGTGAGGAAAGATGAGTTAGTACTTTTCACACATGAAAGAGGTCATTTTAAAATCAACATGCAAAACCAAAATTCCAAAAGTATAAAACACAAAAATATGCTTACCAATGATAGAAAATGTATTGTGATCCGTACCCTCCTCCCGCCCTGTGGAGCAACAGATGTCCCTTTCTCCAAAAGTGTACACAATGGGATCGTAATGTTGCAACCACACACAAATTGACCTGCTGTGACGAAAGATGAGTTAGTACCTTTCACACATGAAAGAGGTCATTTTAAAATCAACATGCAAAACTAAAATTCCTAAAGTATAAAACACAAAAATATGCTTACCAATGAAATAAAATGCATTGGGATCCGCAACTTCCTCCTGCCCGGTGGTGCAACAGATGTCCCTTTCTCCAAAAGTGTACTCAATGGGATCGTAATGTTGCAACCACACACAAATTGACCTGCTGTGAGGAAAGATGAGTTAGTACTTTTCACACTTGAAAGAGGTCATTTTAAAATCAATATGCAAAACCAAAATTCCAAAAGTATAAAACACAAAAATATGCTTACCAATGAAAGAAAATGTATTGTGATCCGCACCCTCCTCCCGCCCTGTGTTGCAACAGATATCCCTTTCTCCAAAAGTGTACTCAATGGGATCGTAATGTTGCAACCACACACAAATTGACCTGGTGTGAGGAAAGATGAGTTAGTACTTTTCACACATGAAAGAGGTCATTTTAAAATCAACATGCAGAACCAAAATTCCAAAGATATAAAACACAAAGAAATGCTTCCCAATGAAAGAAAATGTATTGTGATCCGCACCCTCCTCCCGCCCTGTGTTGCAACAGATGTCCATTTCTCCAAAAGTGTACTCAATGGGATCGTAATGTTGCAACCACACACAAATTGACCTGCTGTGAGGAGAAATGGGTTAGTAGTTTTCACACATGAAAGAGGTCATTTTAAAATACACATGCAAAACCAAAATTCCAAAAGTATTAAACACAAAACAATGTTTACCAATGTAAGAAAATGTAATGTGATCCTCACCCTCGTCCCGCCCTGTGGTGCAACAGATGTCCCTTTCTCCAAAAGTGTACTCAATGGGATCGTAATATTGCAACCACACACATAATGATCTGCTGTGAGGAAAAAATTAGTTAGTACATTATAACATGAAAAAGGTCATTTTAAAAGCAACATGCAAAACCAAAATTCCAAAAGTATAAAACAAAAAAATGCTTACCAATGAAAGAAAATGTATTGTGATCCGCACCCTCCACCCACCCTGTGGTGCAACAGATGTCCCTTTCTCCAAAAGTGTACTCAATGGGATCGTAATGTTGCAACCACCCACATAATGACCTGCTGTGAGGAAAAAATGAGTTAGTACATTAAAAAATGAAAAAGGTGATTATAAAGTCAGCATGCAAAACCAAAATTCCAAAAGTATAAAATACATAAATATGCTTACCAATGAAAGAAAATGTATTGTGATCTGCACCCTCCTCCCGCATTTGGTGCAACGGATGTCCCTTTCTCCAAAAGTGTACCCAATGGGATCGTAATGTTGCAACCACACACAAGTTGACCTGCTGTGAGGAAAAAATGAGTTAGTACATTTAAAACATGAAAAATGTCATTTTAAAATCAACATGCAAAACCTAAATTCCAAAAGTATAAAACACAAAAAAATGCTTTCGAATGAAAGATAATGTATTGTGTTAATCACCCTCCTCCCGCCCTGTGGTGCAGCAGATGTCCCTATCTGCAAAAATGTGCGCAATGGGATCGTTATGTTGCACCAACACACATAATGACCTGCTGTGAGAAAAAAATGAGTTAGTACATATACAACATGAAAAAGGTCATATTAAAATCAAGATGCAAAACCAAAATTCCAAAAGTATAAAACAAAAAAATGCTTACCAATGAAAGAACATGTATTGTGATCCGCACCCTCCTCCCGCCCTGTGGTGCAGCAGATGTCCCTTTCTCCAAAAATGTACTCAATGGGATCGTAATGTTGCAACTACTCACATAATGACCTGCTTTGAGGAAAATATGAGTTAGTATATTTAAAACATGGAAAAGGTCATTTTAATATCAATATGCAAAAAGAAAAATTCCAAAAGTATGAAACACAAAAAAATGCTTTCGAATGAAAGATAATGTATTGTGTTAATCACCCTCCTCCCGCCCTGTGGTGCAGCAGATGTCCCTATCTGCAAAAATGTGCGCAATGGGATCGTTATGTTGCACCAACACACATAATGACCTGCTGTGAGAAAAAAATGAGTTAATACATATAAAACATGAAAAAGGTCATTTTAAAATCATCATGCAATGTGGTGCAACAGATTTCCCTTTCTCCAAAAGTGTACTCAATGGGATCGTAATGTTGGAGCCATACACAACTTGACCTGCTGTGAGGAAAAAAATGAGTTAGTACATTTAAAACATGAAAAAGGTCATTTTAAAATCAACATGCAAAACCAAAATGCCAAAAGTATAAAACACAAACAAATGCTTACCAATGAAAGAAAATGTATTGTGATCCTCACCCTCCTCCCGCCCTGTGTTGCAACAGATGTCCCATTCTCCAAAAGTGTACTTAATGGGACGGTAATGTTGCAACCACACACAAGTTGACCAACTATGAGGAAAAAATGAGTAAATACATTTCAAACATGAAAGAGGTCTTTTTAAAATCAACATGGATAACCAAAATTCCAAAAATATAAAACACAACAATATGCTTACCAATGAAAGAAAATGTATTGCGATCCGCACCCTCCTCCCGCCCTGTGGTGCAACAGATGTCCCTTTCTGCAAAAGTGTACTCAATGGGATCGTAATGTTGCAACCACACACAAGTTGACCTGCTGTGAGGAAAAAATTAGATAGTACATTTCAAACATGATAGAGGTCATTTTATAATCAACATGCAAAAGCAAAATTCCAAAAGTATAAAACACAAAAAAATGCTTACCAAAGAAAGAAAATGTATTGTGATCCGCACCCTCCTCCCGTCCTGTGGTGCAACAGATATCCCTTTCTCCAAAAGTGTACTCAATGGGATCGTTATGTTGCAACCACACACATAATGACCTGCTGCGAGGAAAAAATGATTTAGTACATTTAACATGAATAAGGTGATTTTAAAATCAACATGCAAAACCAAAGTTCCAAAAGTATAAAACGCAAACAAATGATTACCAATGATAGAAAATGTATTGTGATTCTCACACTCCTCCCGCCCTGTGTTGCAACAGATGTCCCTTTCTCCAAAAGTGTAGTCAATGGGACAGTAATGTTGCAACCACACACAAGTTGACCTGTTATGAGGAAAAATGAGTTAGTATATTTCAAACATGAAAGAGGTCTTTTTAAATTCAACATGCAAAACCAAAATTCCAAAAGTGTAAAACACAAAAATATGCTTACCAATGAAAGAAAATGTATTGTGATCCGCCCCCTCCTCCCGCCCTGTGGTGCAACTGATGTCCCTTTCTCCAAAAGTGTACTCAATGGGATCGTAATGTTGCAACCACACACATAATGACCTGCTGTGAGCAAAAAATGAGTTAGTACATTTAAAACATGAAAAAGGTCATTTTAAATTCAACATGCATAACCAAAATTCCAAAAGTATAAAACACAAAAAAATGCTTACCAATGAAAGAAAATGTGTTGTGATCTGCACCCTCCTCCCGCCCTGTGGTGCAACAGACATCTTTTTCTCCAAAAGTGTACTCAATGGGATCGTAATGTTGCAGTCACACACATAATAAACTGCTGTGAGGAAAAAATGAGTTAGTACATTCAAAACATGAGAAAGCTCATTTTAAAATCAATATGCAACACCAAAGTTCCAAAAGTATAAAACAAAAAAATGCTTACCAATGAAAGAAGATGAATTGTGATCCGCACCCTCCTCCCGCCCTGTGGTGCAACTGATGTCCCTTTCTCCATAAATGTACTCAATGGGAGCGTAATGTTGCAACCATACACACAAGTTGACCTGCTGTGAGGAAAAAACGAGTTAGTACATTTCATACATGGGAAAGTTCATTTTGAAATCAATATGAAAACCAAAATTCCAAAAGTATAAAACATAATAAATTCTTACCAAAGAAAGAAAATGTATCGTGCTTGGCAACCTCCTCCCTGCCCTGTGGTGCAACTGATGTCCCTTTCTCCATAAATGTACACAATGGGAGCTTAATGTTGCAACCACACACACAAGTTGACCTGTTGTGAGGAAAAAACGAGTTGGTACATTTCTAACATGAAAAAGTTTATTTTGAAATCAACATGAAAAATCAAAGTTCCAAAAGTATAAAACACAAAAAATTCTCACCAAAGAAGGAAAATGTATCGTGCTCGGTAACCTCCTCCATGCCCTGTGGTGCAACTGATGTCCCTTTCTCCATAATTGTAATCAATGGGATCGTAATGTTGCAACCACACACTCAAGTTGACCTGCTGTTGGGAAAAGACGAGTTAGTATATTTCAAACATGAAAAAGGTCATTTTGAAATCAACATGAAAAACCAAAATTCTAAAAGTATAAAACACAAAAAATTCTCACCAAAGAAGGAAAATGTATCGTCCTCGGCACCCTCCTCCATGCCCTGTGGTGCAGCTGATGTCCCTTTCTCCATAAATGTACTCAATGGGATCGTTATGTTGCAACCACACACACAAGTTGACCTGCTGTGAGGAAAAGACGAGTTAGTACATTTCAAATATGAAAAAGGTCATTTTGAAATCAACATGAAAAACCAAAATTCTAAAAGTATAAAAAACAAAAAATTCTCAACAAAGCAAGAAAATGTATCGTGCTCGGCAACCTCCTCCATGCCCTGTGGTGCAACTGATGTCCGTGTCTCCATAAATGTACTCAATGGGATCGTTATGTTGCAACCACACACATAAGTAGACCTGCTGTGAGGAAAAGACGAGACAGTATATTTCAAACATGAAAAAGGTCATTTTGAAATCAACATGAAAAACCAAAATTCTAAAAGTATGAAACACAAAAAATTCTCACCAAAGAAGGAAAATGTATCGTGCTCGGCAACCTCCTCCATGCCCTGTGGTGCAACTGATGTCCCTTTCTCCATAAATGTACTCAATGGGATCGTAATGTTGCAACCACACACATAAGTAGACCTGCTGTGAGGAAAAGACGAGACAGTACATTTCAAACATGAAAAAGGTCATTTTGAAATCAACATGAAAAACCAAAATTCTAAAAGTATAAAACACAAAAAATTCTCACCAAAGAAGGAAAATGTATCGTGCTCGGCAACCTCCTCCATGCCCTGTGGTGCAACTGATGTCCCTTTCTCCATAAATGTACTCAATGGGATCGTAATGTTGCAACCACACACATAAGTAGACCTGCTGTGAGGAAAAGACGCGTTAGTACATTTCAAACATGAAAAAGGTCATTTTGAAATCAACATGAAAAACCAAAATTCTAAAAGTATAAAACACAAAAAATTCTCAACTAAGAAAGAAAATGTATCGTCTTCGGCAACCTCCTCCATGCCCTGTGGTGCAACTGATGTCCCTTTCTCCATAAATGTACTCAATGGGATCGTAATGTTGCAACCACACACATATGTAGACCTGCTGTGAGGAAAAGACGAGTTAGTACATTTCAAACATGAAAAAGGTCAGTTTGAAATCAACATGAAAAACCAAAATTCTAAAAGTATAAAACACAAAAAATTCTCACCAAAGAAGGAAAATGTATTGTGCTCGGCAACCTCCTCCATGCCCTGTGGTGTAACTGATGTCCCTTTCTCCATAAATGTACACAACGGGATCATAATGTTGCAACCACACACACAAGTTGACCTGCTGTGAGGAAAAGACGAGTTAGTACATTTCTAACATGAAAAAGGTCATTTTCAAATCAACATGAAAAACCAAAATTCTAAGAAGTGTAAAACACAAAAAAATTCTCACCAAAGATTGAAAATGTATCGTGCCCGGGCAACCACCTCCATGCCCTGTGGTGCAACTGATGTCCCTTTCTCCATAAATGTACTCAATGGGATCGTTATGTTGCAACCACACACACAAGTAGACCTGCTGTGAGGAAAAGACGAGACAGTACATTTCAAACATGAAAAAGGTCATTTTGAAATCAACATCAAAAACCAAAATTCTAAAAGTATGAAACACAAAAAATTCTCACCAAAGAAGGAAAATGTATCGTGCTCGGCACCCTCCTCCATGCCCTGTGGTGCAACTGATGTCCCTTTTTCCATAAATGTACTCAATGGGATCGTAATGTTGCAACCACACACATAAGTAGACCTGCTGTGAGGAAAAGACGAAACAGTACATTTCAAACTTGAAAAGGTCATTTTCAAATCAACATGAAAAACCCAAATTCTAAGAAGTATAAAACACAAAAAAATTCTCACCAAAGAAGGAAAATGTATCGTGCCCGGGCAACCACCTCCATGCCCTGTGGTGCAACTGATGTCCCTTTCTCCATAAATGTACTCAATGGGATCGTTATGTTGCAACCACACACACAAGTAGACCTGCTGTGAGGAAAAGACGAGACAGTACATTTCAAACATGAAAAAGGTCATTTTGAAATCAACATGAAAAACCAAAATTCTAAAAGTATGAAACACAAAAAATTCTCACCAAAGAAGGAAAATGTATCGTGCTCGGCACCCTCCTCCATGCCCTGTGGTGCAACTGATGTCCCTTTCTCCATAAATGTACTCAATGGGATCGTAATGTTGCAACCACACACACAAGTTGACCTGCTGTGAGGAAAAGACGAGTTAGTACATTTCCCACATGAAAAAGGTCATTTTGAAATCAACATGAAAAACCAAAATTCTAAAAGTATAAAACACAAAAAATTCTCACCAAAGAAGGAAAATGTATCGTGCTCGGCAACCTCCTCCATGCCCTGTGGTGCAACTGATGTCCCTTTCTCCATAAATGTACTCAATGGGATCGTAATGTTGCAACCACACACATAAGTAGACCTGCTGTGAGGAAAAGACGAGTTAGTACATTTCAAACATGAAAAAGGTCATTTTGAAATCAACATGAAAAACCAAAATTCTAAAAGTATAAAACACAAAAAATTCTCACCAAAGAAGGAAAATGTATCGTGCTCGGCAACCTCCTCCATGCCCTGTGGTGCAACTGATGTCCCTTTCTCCATAAATGTACTCAATGGGATCGTAATGTTGCAACCACACACATAAGTAGACCTGCTGTGAGGAAAAGACGAGTTAGTACATTTCCAACATGAAAAAGGTCATTTTGAAATCAACATGAAAAACCAAAATTCTAAAAGTATAAAACACAAAAAATTCTCACCAAAGAAGGAAAATGTATCGTGCTCGGCAACCTCCTCCATGCCCTGTGGTGCAACTGATGTCCCTTTCTCCATAAATGTACTCAATGGGATCGTAATGTTGCAACCACACACATAAGTAGACCTGCTGTGAGGAAAAGACGAGTTAGTACATTTCAAACATGAAAAAGGTCATTTTGAAATCAACATGAAAAACCAAAATTCTAAAAGTATAAAACACAAAAAATTCTCACCAAAGAAGGAAAATGTATCGTGCTCGGCAACCTCCTCCATGCCCTGTGGTGCAACTGATGTCCCTTTCTCCATAAATGTACTCAATGGGATCGTAATGTTGCAACCACACACATAAGTAGACCTGCTGTGAGGAAAAGACGAGTTAGTACATTTCCAACATGAAAAAGGTCATTTTGAAATCAACATGAAAAACCAAAATTCTAAAAGTATAAAACACAAAAAATTCTCACCAAAGAAGGAAAATGTATCGTGCTCGGCAACCTCCTCCATGCCCTGTGGTGCAACTGATGTCCCTTTCTCCATAAATGTACTCAATGGGATCGTAATGTTGCAACCACACACATAAGTAGACCTGCTGTGAGGAAAAGACGAAACAGTACATTTCAAACTTGAAAAGGTCATTTTCAAATCAACATGAAAAACCCAAATTCTAAGAAGTATAAAACACAAAAAAATTCTCACCAAAGAAGGAAAATGTATCGTGCCCGGGCAACCACCTCCATGCCCTGTGGTGCAACTGATGTCCCTTTCTCCATAAATGTACTCAATGGGATCGTTATGTTGCAACCACACACACAAGTAGACCTGCTGTGAGGAAAAGACGAGACAGTACATTTCAAACATGAAAAAGGACATTTTGAAATCAACATGAAAAACCAAAATTCTAAAAGTATGAAACACAAAAAATTCTCACCAAAGAAGGAAAATGTATCGTTCTCGGCACCCTCCTCCATGCCCTGTGGTGCAACTGATGTCCCTTTCTCCATAAATGTACTCAATGGGATCGTAATGTTGCTACCACACACACAAGTTGACCTGCTGTGAGGAAAAGACGAGTTAGTACATTTCCAACATGAAAAAGGTCATTTTGAAATCAACATGAAAAACCAAAATTCTAAAAGTATGAAACACAAAAAATTCTCACCAAAGAAGGAAAATGTATCGTGCTCGGCAACCTCCTCCATGCCCTGTGGTGCAACTGATGTCCCTTTCTCCATAAATGTACTCAATGGGATCGTAATGTTGCAACCACACACATAAGTAGACCTGCTGTGAGGAAAAGACGAGTTAGTACATTTCAAACATGAAAAAGGTCATTTTGAAATCAACATGAAAAACCAAAATTCTAAAAGTATAAAATACAAAAAATTCTCACCAAAGAAGGAAAATGTATCGTCCTCGGCACCCTCCTCCATGCCTTGTAGTGCAACTGATGTCCCTTTCTCCATAAATGTACACAATGGGAGCGTAATGTTGCAACCACACACACAAGTTGACCTGCTGTGAGGAAAAGACGAGTTAGTACATTTCAAACATGAAAAAGGTCATTTTGAAATCAACATGAAAAACCAAAATCCTAAAAGTATGAAACACAAAACATTCTCACCAAAGAAGGGAAATGTATCGTGCTCGACACCCTCCTCCATGCCCTGTGGTGCAACTGATGTCCCTTTCTCCATAAATGTACTCAATGGGATCGTTATGTTGCAACCACACACACAAGTTGACCTGCTGTGAGGAAAAGACGAGACAGTACATTTCAAACATGAAAAAGGTCATTTTGAAATCAACATGAAAAACCAAAATTCTAAAAGTATGAAACACAAAAAATTCTCACCAAAGAAGGAAAATGTATCGTGCTCGGCACCCTCCTCCATGCCCTGTGGTGCAACTGATGTCCCTTTCTCCATAAATGTACTCAATGCAATCGTTATGTTGCCACCACACACACAAGTAGACCTGCTGTGAGGAAAAGACGAGTTAGTACATTTCAAACATGAAAAAGGGTATTTTGAAATCAACATGAAAAACCAAAATTCTAAAAGTATGAAACACAAAAAATTCTCACCAAAGAAGGAAAATGTATCGTGCTCGGCACCCTCCTCTATGCCCTGTGGTGCAACTGATGTCCCTTTCTCCATAAATGTACTCAATGGGATCGTTATGTTGCAACCACACACACAAGTTGACCTGCTGTGAGGAAAAGACGAGACAGTACATTTCAAACATGAAAAAGGTCATTTTGAAATCAACATGAAAAACCAAAATCCTAAAAGTATGAAACACAAAAAATTCTCACCAAAGAAGGAAAATGTATCGTGCTCGGCACCCTCCTCCATGCCCTGTGGTGCAACTGATGTCCCTTTCTCCATAAATGTACTCAATGCAATCGTTATGTTGCAACCACACACACAAGTAGACCTGCTGTGAGGAAAAGACGAGTTAGTACATTTCAAACATGAAAAAGGGTATTTTGAAATCAACATGAAAAACCAAAATTCTAAAAGTATGAAACACAAAAAATTCTCACCAAAGAAGGAAAATGTATCGTGCTCGACACCCTCCTCCATGCCCTGTGGTGCAACTGATGTCCCTTTCTCCATAAATGTACTCAATGGGATCGTTATGTTGCAACCACACACACAAGTTGACCTGCTGTGAGGAAAAGACGAGACAGTACATTTCAAACATGAAAAAGGTCATTTTCAAATCAACATGAAAAACCAAAATTCTAAAAGTATGAAACACAAAAAATTCTCACCAAAGAAGGAAAATGTATCGTGCTCGGCACCCTCCTCCATGCCATGTGGTGCAACTGATGTCCCTTTCTCCGTAAATGTACTCAATGGGATCGTTATGTTGCAACCACACACACAAGTTGACCTGCTGTGAGGAAAAGACGAGACAGTACATTTCAAACATGAAAAAGGTCATTTTCAAATCAACATGAAAAACCAAAATTCTAAAAGTATGAAACACAAAAAATTCTCACCAAAGAAGGAAAATGTATCCTGCTCGGCACCCTTCTCCATGCCCTGTGGTGCAACTGATGTCCCTTTCTCCATAAATGTACACAACGGGATCGTAATGTTGCAACCACACACACAAGTTGACCTGCTGTGAGGAAAAGACGAGTTCGTACATTTCAAACATGAAAAACGTCATTTTGAAATCAACATGAAAAACCAAAATTCTAAGAAGTATAAAACACAAAAAAATTCTCACCAAAGAAGGAAAATGTATCGTACCCGGCCAACCACCTCCATGCCCTGTGGTGCAACTGATGTCCCTTTCTCCATAAATGTACTCAATGGGATCGTTATGTGGCAACCACACACACAAGTAGACCTGCTGTGAGGAAAAGACGAGTTAGTACATTTCAAACATGAAAAAGGTCATTTTGAAATCAACATGAAAAAACCAAAATTCTAAGAAGTATAAAACACAAAAAAATTCTCACCAATGAAGGAAAATGTATCGTGCCCGGGCAACCACCTCCATGCCCTGTGGTGCAACTGATGTCCCTTTCTCCATAAATGTACTCAATGGGATCGTTATGTTGCAACCACACACACAAGTTAACCTGCTGTGAGGAAAAGACGAGACAGTACATTTCAAACATGAAAAAGGTCATTTTCAAATCAACATGAAAAACCAAAATTCTAAAAGTATGAAACACAAAAAATTCTCACCAAAGAAGGAAAATGTATCGTGCTCGGCACCCTCCTCCATGCCCTGTGGTGCAACTGATGTCCCTTTCTCCATAAATGTACACAATGGGAGCGTAATGTTGCAACCACACACACAAGTTGACCTGCTGTGAGGAAAAGACGAGTTAGTACATTTCAAACATGAAAAAGGTCATTTTGAAATCAACATGAAAAACCAAAATTCTAAAAGTATAAAATACAAAAAATTCTCACCAAAGAACGAAAATGTATCGTCCTCGGCACCCTCCTCCATGCCTTGTGGTGCAACTGATGTCCCTTTCTCCATAAATGTACTCAATGGGAGCGTAATGTTGCAACCACACACATAAGTAGACCTGCTGTGAGGAAAAGACGAGTTAGTACATTTCAAACATGAAAAAGGTCATTCTGAAATCAACATGAAATACCAAAATTCTAAAAGTATAAAACACAAAAAATTCCCACCAAAGAAGGAAAATGTATCTTGCTCGGAACCCTCCTCCATGCCCTGTGGTGCAACTGATGTCCCTTTCTCCATAAATGTACACAATGGGATCGTTATGTTGCAACCACACACACAAGTAGACCTGATGTGAGGAAAAGACGAGACAGTACATTTCAAACATGAAAAAGGTCATTTTCAAATCAACATGAAAAACCAAAATTCTAAAAGTATGAAACACAAAAAATTCTCACCAAAGAAGGAAAATGTATCGTGCTCGGCACCCTCCTCCATGCCCTGTGGTGCAACTGATGTCCCTTTCTCCATAAATGTACACAACGGGATCGTAATGTTGCAACCACACACACAAGTTGACCTGCTGTGAGGAAAAGACGAGTTCGTACATTTCAAACATGAAAAAGGTCATTTTGAAATCAACATGAAAAACCAAAATTCTAAGAAGTATAAAACACAAAAAAATTCTCACCAAAGAAGGAAAATGTATCGTACCCGGCCAACCACCTCCATGCCCTGTGGTGCAACTGATGTCCCTTTCTCCATAAATGTACTCAATGGGATCGTTATGTGGCAACCACACACACAAGTAGACCTGCTGTGAGGAAAAGACGAGTTAGTACATTTCAAACATGAAAAAGGTCATTTTGAAATCAACATGAAAAACCAAAATTCTAAGAAGTATAAAACACAAAAAAATTCTCACCAATGAAGGAAAATGTATCGTGCCCGGGCAACCACCTCCATGCCCTGTGGTGCAACTGATGTCCCTTTCTCCATAAATGTACTCAATGGGATCGTTATGTTGCAACCACACACACAAGTTAACCTGCTGTGAGGAAAAGACGAGACAGTACATTTCAAACATGAAAAAGGTCATTTTCAAATCAACATGAAAAACCAAAATTCTAAAAGTATGAAACACAAAAAATTCTCACCAAAGAAGGAAAATGTATCGTGCTCGGCACCCTCCTCCATGCCCTGTGGTGCAACTGATGTCCCTTTCTCCATAAATGTACACAATGGGAGCGTAATGTTGCAACCACACACACAAGTTGACCTGCTGTGAGGAAAAGACGAGTTAGTACATTTCAAACATGAAAAAGGTCATTTTGAAATCAACATGAAAAACCAAAATTCTAAAAGTATAAAATACAAAAAATTCTCACCAAAGAACGAAAATGTATCGTCCTCGGCACCCTCCTCCATGCCTTGTGGTGCAACTGATGTCCCTTTCTCCATAAATGTACACAATGGGAGCGTAATGTTGCAACCACACACATAAGTAGACCTGCTGTGAGGAAAAGACGAGTTAGTACATTTCAAACATGAAAAAGGTCATTTTGAAATCAACATGAAAAACCAAAATTCTAAAAGTATAAAATACAAAAAATTCTCACCAAAGAAGGAAAATGTATCGTGCTCGGCACCCTCCTCCATGCCCTGTGGTGCAACTGATGTCCCTTTCTCCATAAATGTACACAATGGGATCGTTATGTTGCAACCACACGCACAAGTATACCTGCTGTGAGGAAAAGACGAGACAGTACATTTCAAACATGAAAAAGGTCATTTTGAAATCAACATGAAAAACCAAAATTCTAAGAAGTATAAAACACAAAAAAATTCTCACCAAAGAAGGAAAATGTATCGTGCCCGGGCAACCACCTCCCTGCCCTGTGGTGCAACTGATGTCCCTTTCTCCATAAATGTACTCAATGGGATCGTAATGTTGCAACCACTCACATAAGTAGACCTGCTGTGAGGAAAAGACGAGTTAGTACATTTCAAACATGAAAAAGGTCATTCTGAAATCAACATGAAAAACCAAAATTCTAAAAGTATAAAACACAAAAAATTCTCACCAAAGAAGGAAAATGTATCGTGCTCGGCACCCTCCTCCATGCCCTGTGGTGCAACTGATGTCCCTTTCTCCATAAATGTACACAATGGGAGCGTAATGTTGCAACCACACACACAAGTTGACCTGCTGTGAGGAAAAGACGAGTTAGTACATTTCAAACATGAAAAAGGTCATTTTGAAATCAACATGAAAAACCAAAATTCTAAAAGTATAAAATACAAAAAATTCTCACCAAAGAAGGAAAATGTATCGTGCTCGGCACCCTCCTCCATGCCCTGTGGTGCAACTGATGTCCCTTTCTCCATAAATGTACACAATGGGAGCGTAATGTTGCAACCACACACACAAGTTGACCTGCTGTGAGGAAAAGACGAGTTAGTACATTTCAAACATGAAAAAGGTCATTTTCAAATCAACATGAAAAACCAAAATTCTAAAAGTATGAAACACAAAAAATTCTCACCAAAGGAGGAAAATGTATCGTCCTCGGCACCCTCCTCCATGCCTTGTAGTGCAACTGATGTCCCTTTCTCCATAAATGTACGCAATGGGAGCGTAATGTTGCAACCACACACACAATTTGACCTGCTGTGAGGAAAAGACGAGTTAGTACATTTCAAACATGAAAAAGGTCATTTTCAAATCAACATGAAAAACCAAAATTCTAAAAGTATTAAACACAAAAAATTCTCACCAAAGAAGGAAAATGTATCGTCCTCGGCACCCTCCTCCATGCCCTGTGGTGCAACTGATGTCCCTTTCTCCATAAATGTACTCAATGGGAGCGTAATGTTGCAACCACACACACAAGTAGACCTGCTGTGAGGAAAAGACGAGTTAGTACATTTCAAACATGAAAAAGGTAATTTTGAAATCAACATGAAAAACCAAAATTCTAAAAGTATAAAATACAAAAAATTCTCACCAAAGAAGGAAAAGTATCGTGCTCGGCACCCTCCTCCATGCCTTGTGGTGCAACTGATGTCCCTTTCTCCATAAATGTACACAATGGGATCGTTATGTTGCAACCACACACACAAGTAGACCTGCTGTGAGGAAAAGACGAGTTAGTACATTTCACATATGAAAAAGGTCATTTTGAAATCAACATGAAAAACCAAAATTCTAAAAGTATGAAACACAAAAAATTCTCACCAAAGAAGGAAAATGTATCGTCCTCGGCACCCTCCTCCATGCCTTGTGGTGCAACTGATGTCCCTTTCTCCATAAATGTACTCAATGGGAGCGTAATGTTGCAACCACACACACAAGTAGACCTGCTGTGAGGAAAAGACGAGTTAGTACATTTCAAACATGAAAAAGGTCATTTTGAAATCAACATGAAAAACCAAAATTCTAAAAGTATAAAATACAAAAAATTCTCACCAAAGAAGGAAAAGTATCGTGCTCGGCACCCTCCTCCATGCCCTGTGGTGCAACTGATGTCCCTTTCTCCATAAATGTACACAATGGGAGCGTAATGTTGCAACCACACACACAAGTTGACCTGCTGTGAGGAAAAGATGAGTTAGTACATTTCAAACATGAAAAACGTCATTTTCAAATCAACATGAAAAACCAAAATTCTAAAAGTATGAAACACAAAAAATTCTCACCAAAGAAGGAAAATGTATCGTCCTCGGCACCCTCCTCCATGCCTTGTGGTGCAACCGATGTCCCTTTCTCCATAAATGTACACAATGGGAGCGTAATGTTGCAACCACACACACAAGTTGACCTGCTGTGAGGAAAAGACGAGTTAGTACATTCCAAACATGAAAAAGGTCATTTTGAAATCAACATGAAAAACCAAAATTCTAAAAGTATAAAATACAAAAAATTCTCACCAAAGACGGAAAATGTATCGTGCTCGGCACCCTCCTCCATGCCCTGTGGTGCAACTGATGTCCCTTTCACCATAAATGTACTCAATGGGATCGTAATGTTGCAAACACACACACAAGTTGACCTGCTGTGAGGAAAAGACGAGTTAGTACATTTCAAACATGAAAAAGGTCATTTTCAAATCAACATGAAAAACCAAAATTCTAAAAGTATGAAACACAAAAAATTCTCACCAAAGATGGAAAATGTATCGTCCTCGGCACCCTCCTCCATGCCTTGTGGTGCAACTGATGCCCTTTCTCCATAAATGTACACAACGGGATCGTAATGTTGCAACCACACACACAAGTTGACCTGCTGTGAGGAAAAGACGAGTTAGTACATTTCAAACATGAAAAAGGTCATTTTGAAATCAACATGAAAAACCAAAATTCTAAAAGTATAAAATACAAAAAATTCTCAACAAAGAAGGAAAATGTATTGTGCTCGGCACCCTCCTCCATGCCCTGTGGTGCAACTGATGTCCCTTTCTCCATAAATGTACACAATGGGAGCGTAATGTTGCAACCACACACACAAGTTGACCTGCTGTGAGGAAAAGACGAGTTAGTACATTTCAAACATGAAAAAGGTCATTTTCAAATCAACATGAAAAACCAAAATTCTAAAAGTATGAAACACAAAAAATTCTCACCAAAGAAGGAAAATGTATCGTCCTCGGCACCCTCCTCCATGCCCTGTGGTGCAACTGATGTCCCTTTCTCCATAAATGTACACAATGGGAGCGTAATTTTGGAACCACACACACAAGTTGACCTGCTGTGAGGAAAAGACGAGTTAGTACACTTCAAACATGAAAAAGGTCATTTTCAAATCAACATGAAAAACCAAAATTCTAAAAGCATGAAACACAAAAAATTCTCACCAAAGAAGGAAAATGTATCGTCCTCGGCACCCTCCTCCATGCCTTGTGGTGCAACTGATGTCCCTTTCTCCATAAATGTACACAATGGGAGCGTAATGTTGCAACCACACACACAAGTTGACCTGCTGTGAGGAAAAGACGAGTTAGTACATTTCAAACATGAAAAAGGTCATTTTGAAATCAACATGAAAAACCAAAATTCTAAAAGTATAAAATACAAAAAATTCTCACCAAAGAAGGAAAATGTATCGTGCTCGGCACCCTCCTCCATGCCCTGTGGTGCAACTGATGTCCCTTTCTCCATAAATGTACTCAATGGGATCGTAATGTTGCAACCACACACACAAGTTGACCTGCTGTGAGGAAAAGACGAGTTAGTACATTTCAAACATGAAAAAGGTCATTTTCAAATCAACATGAAAAACCAAAATTCTAAAAGTATGAAACACAAAAAATTCTCACCAAAGAAGGATAATGTATCGTCCTCGGCACCCTCCTCCATGCCTTGCGGTGCAACTGATGTCCTTTTCTCCATGAATGTACACAACGGGATCGTAATGTTGCAACCACACACACAAGTTGACCTGCTGTGAGGAAAAGACGAGTTAGTACATTTCAAACATGAAAAAGGTCATTTTGAAATCAACATGAAAAACCAAAATTCTAAAAGTATAAAATACAAAAAATTCTCACCAAAGAAGGAAAATGTATCGTGCTCGGCACCCTCCTCCATGCCCTGTGGTGCAACTGATGTCCCTTTCTCCATAAATGTACACAATGGGAGCGTAATGTTGCAACCACACACACAAGTTGACCTGCTGTGAGGAAAAGACGAGTTAGTACATTTCAAACATGAAAAAGGTCATTTTCAAATCAACATGAAAAACCAAAATTCTAAAAGTATGAAACACAAAAAATTCTCACCAAAGAAGGAAAATGTATCGTCCTCGGCACCCTCCTCCATGCCTTGTGGTGCAACTGATGTCCCTTTCTCCATAAATGTACACAACGGGATCGTAATGTTGCAACCACACACACAAGTTGACCTGCTGTGAGGAAAAGACGAGTTAGTACACTTCAAACATGAAAAAGGTCATTTTGAAATCAACATGAAAAACCAAAAATCTAAAAGTATAAAATACAAAAAATTCCCACCAAAGAAGGAAAATGTATCGTGCTCGGCACCCTCCTCCATGCCCTGTGGTGCAACTGATGTCCCTTTCTCCATAAATGTACACAATGGGAGCGTAATGTTGCAACCACACACACAAGTTGACCTGCTGTGAGGAAAAGACGAGTTAGTACATTTCAAACATGAAAAAGGTCATTTTCAAATCAACATGAAAAACCAAAATTCTAAAAGTATGAAACACAAAAATTCTCACCACAGAAGGAAAATGTATTGTCCTCGGCACCCTCCTCCATGCCTTGTGGTGCAACTGATGTCCCTTTCTCCATAAATGTACACAATGGAAGCTTAATGTTGCAACCACACACACAAGTTGACCTGCTGTGAGGAAAAGACGAGTTAGTACATTTCAAACATGAAAAAGGTCATTTTGAAATCAACATGAAAAACCAAAATTCTAAAAGTATAAAATACAAAAAATTCTCACCAAAGAAGGAAAATGTATCGTGCTCGGCACCCTCCTCCATGCCCTGTGGTGCAACTGATGTCCCTTTCTCCATAAATGTACTCAATGGGATCGTAATGTTGCAACCACACACACAAGTTGACCTGCTGTGAGGAAAAGACGAGTTAGTACATTTCAAACATGAAAAAGGTCATTTTCAAATCAACATGAAAAACCAAAATTCTAAAAGTATGAAACACAAAAAATTCTCACCAAAGAAGGAAAATGTATCGTGCTCGGCACCCTCCTCCATGCCCTGTGGTGCAACTGATGTCCCTTTCTCCATAAATGTACTCAATGGGAGCGTAATATTGCAACCACACACACAAGTTTACCTGCTGTGAGGAAAAGACGAGTTAGTACATTTCAAACATGAAAAAGGTCATTTTGAAATCAACATGAAAAACCAAAATTCTAAAAGTATGAAACACAAAAAATTCTCACCAAAGAAGGAAAATATATCGTGCTCGGCACCCTCCTCCATGCCCTGTGGTGCAACTGATGTGCCTTTCTCCATAAATGTACTCAATGGGATCGTTATGTTGCAACCACACACACAAGTAGACCTGCTGTGAGGAAAAGACGAGACAGTACATTTCAAACTTGAAAAAGGTCATTTTGAAATCAACATGAAAAACCAAAATTCTAAGAAGTATAAAACACAAAAAAATTCTCACCAAAGAAGGAAAATGTATCGTGCCCGGGCAACCACCTCCATGCCCTGTGGTGCAACTGATGTCCCTTTCTCCATAATTGTACTCAATGGGATCGTTATGTTGCAACCACACACACAAGTTGACCTGCTGTGAGGAAAAGACGAGACAGTACATTTCAAACATGAAAAAGGTCATTTTCAAATCAACATGAAAAACCAAAATTCTAAAAGTATGAAACACAAAAAATTCTCACCAAAGAAGGAAAATGTATCGTGCTCGGCACCCTCCTCCATGCCCTGTGGTGCAACTGATGTCCCTTTCTCCATAAATGTACACAATGGGATCGTAATGTTGCAACCACACACACAAGTTGACCTGCTGTGAGGAAAAGACGAGTTAGTACATTTCAAACATGAAAAAGGTCATTTTGAAATCAACATGAAAAACCAAAATTCTAAAAGTATAAAATACAAAAAATTCTCACCAAAGAAGGAAAATGTATCGTCCTCGGCACCCTCCTCCATGCCTTGTGGTGCAACTGATGTCCCTTTATCCATAAGTGTACACAATGGGAGCGTAATGTTGCAACCACACACATAAGTAGACCTGCTGTGAGGAAAAGACGAGTTAGTACATTTCAAACATGAAAAAGGTCATTCTGAAATCAACATGAAAAACCAAAATTCTAAAAGTATAAAACACAAAAAATTCTCACCAAAGAAGGAAAATGTATCGTGCTCGGCACCCTCCTCCATGCCCTGTGGAGCAACTGATATCCCTTTCTCCATAAATGTACACAATGGGAGTGTAATGTTGCAACCACACACACAAGTTGACCTGCTGTGAGGATAAGACAAGTTAGTACATTTCAAACATGAAAAAGGTCATTTTCAAATCAACATGAAAAACCAAAATTCTAAAAGTATAAAATACAAAAAATTCTCACCAAAGAAGGAAAATGTATCATGCTCGGCATCCTCCTCCATGCCCTGTGGTGCAACTGATGTCCCTTTCTCCATAAATGTACACAATGGGATCGTTATGTTGCAACCACACACACAAGTAGACCTGCTGTGAGGAAAAGACGAGACAATACATTTCAAACATGAAAAAGGTCATTTTGAAATCAACATGAAAAACCAAAATTCTAAGAAGTATAAAACACAAAAAAATTCTCACCAAAGAAGGAAAATGTATCGTGCCCGGGCAACCACCTCCCTGCACTGTGGTGCAACTGATGTCCCTTTCTCCATAAATGTACTCAATGGGATCGTAATGTTGCAACCACACACATAAGTAGACCTGCTGTGAGGAAAAGACGAGTTAGTACATTTCAAACATGAAAAAGGTCATTCTGAAATCAACATGAAAAACCAAAATTCTAAAAGTATAAAACACAAAAAATTCTCACCAAAGAAGGAAAATGTATCGTGCTCGGCACCCTCCTCCATGCCCTGTGGTGCAACTGATGTCCCTTTCTCCATAAATGTACACAATGGGAGCGTAATGTTGCAACCACACACACAAGTTGACCTGCTGTGAGGAAAATACGAGTTAGTACATTTCAAACATGAAAAAGGTCATTTTGAAATCAACATGAAAAACCAAAATTCTAAAAGTATAAAATACAAAAAATTCTCACCAAAGAAGGAAAATGTATCGTGCTCGGCACCCTCCTCCATGCCCTGTGGTGCAACTGATGTCCCTTTCTCCATAAATGTACTCAATGGGATCGTAATGTTGCAACCACACACACAAGTTGACCTGCTGTGAGGAAAAGACGAGTTAGTACATTTCAAACATGAAAAAGGTCATTTTCAAATCAACATGAAAAACCAAAATTCTAAAAGTATGAAACACAAAAAATTCTCACCAAAGAAGGAAAATGTATCGTGCTCGGCACCCTCCTCCATGCCCTGTGGTGCAACTGATGTCCCTTTCTCCATAAATGTACTCAATGGGAGCGTAATGTTGCAACCACACACACAAGTTGACCTGCTGTGAGGAAAAGACGAGTTAGTACCTTTCAAACATGAAAAAGGTCATTTTGAAATCAACATGAAAAGCCAAAATTCTAAAAGTATGAAACACAAAAAATTCTCACCAAAGAAGGAAAATGTATCGTGCTCGGCACCCTCCTCCATGCCCTGTGGTGCAACTGATGTCCCTTTCTCCATAAATGTACTCAATGGGATCGTAATGTTGTAACCACACACACAAGTTGACCTGCTGTGAGGAAAAGACGAGACAGTACATTTCAAACATGAAAAAGGTCATTTTGAAATCAACATGAAAAACCAAAATTCTAAAAGTATGAAACACAAAAAATTCTCACCAAAGAAGGAAAATGTATCGTGCTCGGCACTTTCCTCCATGCCCTGTGGTGCAACTGATGTCCCTTTCTCCATAAATGTACACAACGGGATCGTAATGTTGCAACCACACACACAAGTTGACCTGCTGTGAGGAAAAGACGAGTTAGTACATTTCAAACATGAAAAAGGTCATTTTGAAATCAACATGAAAAACCAAAATTCTAAAAAGTATAAAACACAAAAAAATTCTCACCAAAGAAGGAAAATGTATCGTGCCCGGGCAACCACCTCCATGCCCTGTGCTGCAACTGATGTCCCTTTCTCCATAAATGTACTCAATGGGATCATTATGTTGCAACCACACACACAAGTAGACCTGCTGTGAGGAAAAGACGAGACAGTACATTTCAAACTTGAAAAACGTCATTTTGAAATCAACATGAAAAACCAAAATTCTAAGAAGTATAAAACACAAAAAAATTCTCACCAAAGAAGGAAAATGTATCGTGCCCGGGCAACCACCTCCATGCCCTGTGGTGCAACTGATGTCCCTTTCTCCATAATTGTACTCAATGGGATCGTTATGTTGCAACCACACACACAAGTTGACCTGCTGTGAGGAAAATACGAGTTAGTACATTTCAAACATGAAAAAGGTCATTTTGAAATCAACATGAAAAACCAAAATTCTAAAAGTATAAAATACAAAAAATTCTCACCAAAGAAGGAAAATGTATCGTGCTCGGCACCCTCCTCCATGCCCTGTGGTGCAACTGATGTCCCTTTCTCCATAAATGTACTCAATGGGATCGTAATGTTGCAACCACACACACAAGTTGACCTGCTGTGAGGAAAAGACGAGTTAGTACATTTCAAACATGAAAAAGGTCATTTTCAAATCAACATGAAAAACCAAAATTCTAAAAGTATGAAACACAAAAAATTCTCACCAAAGAAGGAAAATGTATCGTGCTCGGCACCCTCCTCCATGCCCTGTGGTGCAACTGATGTCCCTTTCTCCATAAATGTACTCAATGGGAGCGTAATGTTGCAACCACACACACAAGTTGACCTGCTGTGAGGAAAAGACGAGTTAGTACCTTTCAAACATGAAAAAGGTCATTTTGAAATCAACATGAAAAGCCAAAATTCTAAAAGTATGAAACACAAAGAATTCTCACCAAAGAAGGAAAATGTATCGTGCTCGGCACCCTCCTCCATGCCCTGTGGTGCAACTGATGTCCCTTTCTCCATAAATGTACTCAATGGGAGCGTAATGTTGTAACCACACACACAAGTTGACCTGCTGTGAGGAAAAGACGAGACAGTACATTTCAAACATGAAAAAGGTCATTTTGAAATCAACATGAAAAACCAAAATTCTAAAAGTATGAAACACAAAAAATTCTCACCAAAGAAGGAAAATGTATCGTGCTCGGCACTTTCCTCCATGCCCTGTGGTGCAACTGATGTCCCTTTCTCCATAAATGTACACAACGGGATCGTAATGTTGCAACCACACACACAAGTTGACCTGCTGTGAGGAAAAGACGAGTTAGTACATTTCAAACATGAAAAAGGTCATTTTGAAATCAACATGAAAAACCAAAATTCTAAAAAGTATAAAACACAAAAAAATTCTCACCAAAGAAGGAAAATGTATCGTGCCCGGGCAACCACCTCCATGCCCTGTGCTGCAACTGATGTCCCTTTCTCCATAAATGTACTCAATGGGATCATTATGTTGCAACCACACACACAAGTAGACCTGCTGTGAGGAAAAGACGAGACAGTACATTTCAAACTTGAAAAAGGTCATTTTGAAATCAACATGAAAAACCAAAATTCTAAGAAGTATAAAACACAAAAAAATTCTCACCAAAGAAGGAAAATGTATCGTGCCCGGGCAACCACCTCCATGCCCTGTGGTGCAACTGATGTCCCTTTCTCCATAATTGTACTCAATGGGATCGTTATGTTGCAACCACACACACAAGTTGACCTGCTGTGAGGAAAAGACGAGACAGTACATTTCAAACATGAAAAAGGTCATTTTCAAATCAACATGAAAAACCAAAATTCTAAAAGTATGAAACACAAAAAATTCTCACCAAAGAAGGAAAATGTATCGTGCTCGGCACCCTCCTCCATGCCCTGTGGTGCAACTGATGTCCCTTTCTCCATAAATGTACACAATGGGATCGTAATGTTGCAACCACACACACAAGTTGACCTGCTGTGAGGAAAAGACGAGTTAGTACATTGCAAACATGAAAAAGGTCATTCTGAAATCAACATGAAAAACCAAAATTCTAAAAGTATAAAACACAAAAAATTCTCACCAAAGAAGGAAAATGTATCGTGCTCGGCACCCTCCTCCATGCCCTGTGGTGCAACTGATATCCCTTTCTCCATAAATGTACACAATGGGAGCGTAATGTTGCAACCACACACACAAGTTGACCTGCTGTGAGGATAAGACATGTTAGTACATTTCAAACATGAAAAAGGTCATTTTCAAATCAACATGAAAAACCAAAATTCTAAAAGTATAAAATACAAAAAATTCTCACCAAAGAAGGAAAATGTATCGTGCTCGGCACCCTCCTCCATGCCCTGTGGTGCAACTGATGTCCCTTTCTCCATAAATGTACACAATGGGATCGTTATGTTGCAACCACACACACAAGTAGACCTGCTGTGAGGAAAAGACGAGACAGTACATTTCAAACATGAAAAAGGCCATTTTGAAATCAACATGAAAAACCAAAATTCTAAGAAGTATAAAACACAAAAAAATTCTCACCAAAGAAGGAAAATGTATCGTGCCCGGGCAACCTCCTCCCTGCACTGTGGTGCAACTGATGTCCCTTTCTCCATAAATGTACTCAATGGGATCGTAATGTTGCAACCACACACATAAGTAGACCTGCTGTGAGGAAAAGACGAGTTAGTACATTTCAAACATGAAAAAGGTCATTCTGAAATCAACATGAAAAACCAAAATTCTAAAAGTATAAAACACAAAAAATTCTCACCAAAGAAGGAAAATGTATCGTGCTCGGCACCCTCCTCCATGCCCTGTGGTGCAACTGATGTCCCTTTCTCCATAAATGTACACAATGGGAGCGTAATGTTGCAACCACACACACAAGTTGACCTGCTGTGAGGAAAAGACGAGTTAGTACATTTTAAACACGAAAAAGGTCATTTTGAAATCAACATGAAAAACCAAAATTCTAAAAGTATAAAATACAAAAAATTCTCACCAAAGTAGGAAAATGTATCGTGCTCGGCAACCTCCTCCATGCCCTGTGGTGCAACTGATGTCCCTTTCTCCATAAATGTACACAATGGGAGCGTAATGTTGCAACCACACACACAAGTTGACCTGCTGTGAGGAAAAGACAATTTAGTACATTTCAAACATGAAAAAGGTCATTTTCAAATCAACATGAAAAACCAAAATTCTAAAAGTATGAAACACAAAAAATTCTCACCAAAGAAGGAAAATGTATCGTGCTCGGCACCCTCCTCCATGCCCTGTGGTGCAACTGATATCCCTTTCTCCATAAATGTACACAATGGGAGCGTAATGTTGCAACCACACACACAAGTTGACCTGCTGTGAGGATAAGACATGTTAGTACATTTCAAACATGAAAAAGGTCATTTTCAAATCAACATGAAAAACCAAAATTCTAAAAGTATAAAATACAAAAAATTCTCACCAAAGAAGGAAAATGTATCGTGCTCGGCACCCTCCTCCATGCCCTGTGGTGCAACTGATGTCCCTTTCTCCATAAATGTACACAATGGGATCGTTATGTTGCAACCACACACACAAGTAGACCTGCTGTGAGGAAAAGACGAGACAGTACATTTCAAACATGAAAAAGGCCATTTTGAAATCAACATGAAAAACCAAAATTCTAAGAAGTATAAAACACAAAAAAATTCTCACCAAAGAAGGAAAATGTATCGTGCCCGGGCAACCTCCTCCCTGCACTGTGGTGCAACTGATGTCCCTTTCTCCATAAATGTACTCAATGGGATCGTAATGTTGCAACCACACACATAAGTAGACCTGCTGTGAGGAAAAGACGAGTTAGTACATTTCAAACATGAAAAAGGTCATTCTGAAATCAACATGAAAAACCAAAATTCTAAAAGTATAAAACACAAAAAATTCTCACCAAAGAAGGAAAATGTATCGTGCTCGGCACCCTCCTCCATGCCCTGTGGTGCAACTGATGTCCCTTTCTCCATAAATGTACACAATGGGAGCGTAATGTTGCAACCACACACACAAGTTGACCTGCTGTGAGGAAAAGACGAGTTAGTACATTTTAAACACGAAAAAGGTCATTTTGAAATCAACATGAAAAACCAAAATTCTAAAAGTATAAAATACAAAAAATTCTCACCAAAGTAGGAAAATGTATCGTGCTCGGCAACCTCCTCCATGCCCTGTGGTGCAACTGATGTCCCTTTCTCCATAAATGTACACAATGGGAGCGTAATGTTGCAACCACACACACAAGTTGACCTGCTGTGAGGAAAAGACAATTTAGTACATTTCAAACATGAAAAAGGTCATTTTCAAATCAACATGAAAAACCAAAATTCTAAAAGTATGAAACACAAAAAATTCTCACCAAAGAAGGAAAATGTATCGTCCTCGGCACCCTCCTCCATGCCTTGTGGTGCAACTGATGTCCCTTTCTCCATAAATGTACTCAATGGGAGCGTAATGTTGCAACCACACACACAAGTTGACCTGCTGTGAGGAAAAGACGAGTTAGTACATTTCAAACATGAGAAAGGTCATTTTCAAATCAACATGAAAAACCAAAATTCTAAAAGTATGAAACACAAAAAATTCTCACCAAAGAAGGAAAATGTATCATCCTCGGCACCCTCCTCCATGCCCTGTGGTGCAACTGATGTCCCTTTCTCCATAAATGTACTCAATGGGATCGTTATGTTGCAACCACACACACAAGTTGACCTGCTGTGAGGAAAAGACAAGTTACTACATTTCACACATGAAAAAGGTCATTTTGAAATCAACATGAAAAACCAAAATTCTAATAGTATGAAACACAAAAAATTCTCACCAAAGAAGGAAAATGTATCGTCCTCGGCACCCTCCTCCATGCCTTGTGGTGCAACTCATGTCCCTTTCTCCATAAATGTACTCAATGGGAGCGTAATGTTGCAACCACACACACAAGTTGACCTGCTGTGAGGAAAAGACGAGTTAGTACATTTCAAACATGAAAAATGTCATTTTGAAATCAACATGAAAGACCAAAATTCTAAAAGTATAAAATACAAAAAATTCTCACCAAAGAAGGAAAATGTATCGTGCTCGGCACCCTCCTCCATGCCCTGTGGTGCAACTGATGTCCCTTTCTCCATAAATGTACACAATGGGAGCGTAATGTTGCAACCACACACACAAGTTGACCTGCTGTGAGGAAAAGACGAGTTAGTACATTTCAAACATGAAAAAGGTCATTTTCAAATCAACATGAAAAACCAAAATTCTTAAAGTATGAAACACAAAAAATTCTCACCAAAGAAGGAAAATATATCGTCCTCGGCACCCTCCTCCATGCGTTGTGGTGCAACTGATGTCCCTTTCTCCATAAATGTACACAATGGGAGCGTAATGTTGCAACCACACACACAAGTTGACCTGCTGTGAGGAAAAGACGAGTTAGTACATTTCAAACATGAAAAAGGTCATTTTGAAATCAACGTGAAAAACCAAAATTCTAAAAGTATAAAATACAAAAGATTCTCACCAAAGAAGGAAAATGTATCGTGCTCGGCACCCTCCTCCATGCCCTGTGGTGCAACTGATGTCCCTTTCTCCATAAATGTACTCAATGGGATCGTAATGTTGCAACCACACACACAAGTTGACCTGCTGTGAGGAAAAGACGAGTTAGTACATTTCAAACATGAAAAAGGTCATTTTGAAATCAACATGAAAAACCAAAATTCTAAAAGTATGAAACACAAAAAATTCTCACCAAAGAAGGAAAATGTATCGTCCTCGGCACCCTCCTCCATGCCTTGTGGTGCAACTGATGTCCCTTTCTCCATAAATGTACACAACGGGATCGTAATGTTGCAACCACACACACAAGTTGACCTGCTGTGAGGAAAAGACGAGTTAGTACATTTCAAACATGAAAAAGGTCATTCTGAAATCAACATGAAAAACCAAAATTCTAAAAGTATAAAATACAAAAAATTCTCACCAAAGAAGGAAAATGTATCGTGCTCGGCACCCTCCTCCATGCCCTGTGGTGCAACTGATGTCCCTTTCTCCATAAATGTACACAATGGGAGCGTAATGTTGCAACAACACACACAAGTTGACCTGCTGTGAGGAAAAGACGAGTTAGTACATTTCAAACATGAAAAAGGTCATTTTCAAATCGACATGAAAAACCAAAATTCTAAAAGTATGTAGCACAAAAAATTCTCACCAAAGAAGGAAAATGTATCGTCCTCGGCACCCTCCTCCATGCCTTGTGGTGCAACTGATGTCCCTTTCTCCATAAATGTACATAACGGGATCGTAATGTTGCAACCACACACACAAGTTGACCTGCTGTGAGGAAAAGACGAGTTAGTACATTTCAAACATGAAAAAGGTCATTTTGAAATCAACATGAAAAACCAAAATTCTAAAAGTATGAAACATAAAATTCTCACCAAAGAAGGAAAATGTATCGTCCTCGGCACCCTCCTCCATGCCTTGTGGTGCAACTGATGTCCCTTTCTCCATAAATGTACTCAATGGGAGCGTAATGTTGCAACCACACACACAAGTTGACCTGCTGTGAGGAAAAGACAAGTTACTACATTTCACACATGAAAAAGGTCATTTTGAAATCAACATGAAAAACCAAAATTCTAATAGTATGAAACACAAAAAATTCTCACCAAAGAAGGAAAATGTATCGTCCTCGGCACCCTCTTCCATGCCTTGTGGTGCAACTCATGTCCCTTTCTCCATAAATGTACTCAATGGGAGCGTAATGTTGCAACCACACACACAAGTTGACCTGCTGTGAGGAAAAGACGAGTTAGTACATTTCAAACATGAAAAATGTCATTTTGAAATCAACATGAAAGACCAAAATTCTAAAAGTATAAAATACAAAAAATTCTCACCAAAGAAGGAAAATGTATCAAGCTCGGCACCCTCCTCCATGCCCTGTGGTGCAACTGATGTCCCTTTCTCCATAAATGTACACAATGGGAGCGTAATGTTGCAACCACACACACAAGTTGACCTGCTGTGAGGAAAAGACGAGTTAGTACATTTCAAACATGAAAAAGGTCATTTTCAAATCAACATGAAAAACCAAAATTCTTAAAGTATGAAACACAAAAAATTCTCACCAAAGAAGGAAAATATATCGTCCTCGGCACCCTCCTCCATGCGTTGTGGTGCAACTGATGTCCCTTTCTCCATAAATGTACACAATGGGAGCGTAATGTTGCAACCACACACACAAGTTGACCTGCTGTGAGGAAAAGACGAGTTAGTACATTTCAAACATGAAAAAGGTCATTTTGAAATCAACGTGAAAAACCAAAATTCTAAAAGTATAAAATACAAAAGATTCTCACCAAAGAAGGAAAATGTATCGTGCTCGGCACCCTCCTCCATGCCCTGTGGTGCAACTGATGTCCCTTTCTCCATAAATGTACTCAATGGGATCGTAATGTTGCAACCACACACACAAGTTGACCTGCTGCGAGGAAAAGACGAGTTAGTACATTTCAAACATGAAAAAGGTCATTTTGAAATCAACATGAAAAACCAAAATTCTAAAAGTATGAAACACAAAAAATTCTCACCAAAGAAGGAAAATGTATCGTCCTCGGCACCCTCCTCCATGCCTTGTGGTGCAACTGATGTCCCTTTCTCCATAAATGTACACAACGGGATCGTAATGTTGCAACCACACACACAAGTTGACCTGCTGTGAGGAAAATACGAGTTAGTACATTTCAAACATGAAAAAGGTCATTCTGAAATCAACATGAAAAACCAAAATTCTAAAAGTATAAAATACAAAAAATTCTCACCAAAGAAGGAAAATGTATCGTGCTCGGCACCCTCCTCCATGCCCTGTGGTGCAACTGATGTCCCTTTCTCCATAAATGTACACAATGGGAGCGTAATGTTGCAACAACACACACAAGTTGACCTGCTGTGAGGAAAAGACGAGTTAGTACATTTCAAACATGAAAAAGGTCATTTTCAAATCGACATGAAAAACCAAAATTCTAAAAGTATGTAGCACAAAAAATTCTCACCAAAGAAGGAAAATGTATCGTCCTCGGCACCCTCCTCCATGCCTTGTGGTGCAACTGATGTCCCTTTCTCCATAAATGTACATAACGGGATCGTAATGTTGCAACCACACACACAAGTTGACCTGCTGTGAGGAAAAGACGAGTTAGTACATTTCAAACATGAAAAAGGTCATTTTGAAATCAACATGAAAAACCAAAATTCTAAAAGTATGAAACATAAAATTCTCACCAAAGAAGGAAAATGTATCGTCCTCGGCACCCTCCTCCATGCCTTGTGGTGCAACTGATGTCCCTTTCTCCATAAATGTACTCAATGGGAGCGTAATGTTGCAACCACACACACAAGTTGACCTGCTGTGAGGAAAAGACGAGTTAGTACATTTCAAACATGAAAAAGGTCATTTTGAAATCAACATGAAAAACCAAAATTCTAAAAGTATGAAACACAAAAAATTCTCACCAAAGAAGGAAAATGTATCGTCCTCGGCACCCTCCTCCATGCCTTGTGGTGCAACTGATGTCCCTTTCTCCATAAATGTACACAATGGGAGCGTAATGTTGCAACCACACACACAAGTTGACCTGCTGTGAGGAATAGACGAGTTAGTACATTTCAAACATGAAAAAGGTCATTTTCAAATCAACATGAAAAACCAAAATTCTAAAAGTATAAAATACAAAAAATTCTCACCAAAGAAGGAAAATGTATCGTGCTCGGCACCCTCCTCCATGCCCTGTGGTGCAACTGATGTCCCTTTCTCCATAAATGTACTCAATGGGATCGTAATGTTGCAACCACACACACAAGTTCACCTGCTGTGAGGAAAAGACGAGTTAGTACATTTCAAACATGAAAGAGGTCATTTTCAAATCAACATGAAAAACCAAAATTCTAAAAGTATGAAACACAAAAAATTCTCACCAAAGAAGGAAAATGTATCGTGCTCGGCACCCTCCTCCATGCCCTGTGGTGCAACTGATGTCCCTTTCTCCATAAATGTACTCAATGGGAGCGTAATGTTGCAACCACACACACAAGTTGACCTGCTGTGAGGAAAAGACGAGTTAGTAGATTTCAAATATGGAAAAGGTCATTTTGAAATCAACATGAAAAACCAAAATTCTAAAAGTATGAAACACAAAAAATTCTCACCAAAGAAGGAAAATGTATCGTGCTCGGCACCCTCCTCCATGCCCTGTGGTGCAACTGATGTCCCTTTCTCCATAAATGTACACAATGGGATCGTACTGTTGCAACCACACACACAAGTTGACCTGCTGTGAGGAAAAGACGAGTTAGTACATTTCAAACATGAAAAAGGTCATTTTGAAATCAACATGAAAAACCAAAATTCTAAAAGTATAAAATACAAAAAATTCTCACCAAAGAAGGAAAATGTATCGTCCTCGGCACCCTCCTCCATGCCTTGTGGTGCAACTGATGTCCCTTTCTCCATAAATGTACACAATGGGAGCGTAATGTTGCAACCACACACATAAGTAGACCTGCTGTGAGGAAAAGACGAGTTAGTACATTTCAAACACGAAAAAGGTCATTTTGAAATCAACATGAAAAACCAAAATTCTAAGAAGTATAAAACACAAAAAAATTCTCACCAAAGAAGGAAAATGTATCGTGCCCGGGCAACCACCTCACTGCCCTGTGGTGCAACTGATGTCCCTTTCTCCATAAATGTACTCAATGGGATCGTAATGTTGCAACCACACACATAAGTAGACCTGCTGTGAGGAAAAGACGAGTTAGTACATTTCAAACATGAAAAAGTTCATTCTGAAACCAACATGAAAAACCAAAATTCTAAAAGTATAAAACACAATAAATTCTCACCAAAGAAGGAAAATGTATCGTGCTCGGCACCCTCCTCCATGCCCTGTGGTGCAACTGATGTCCCTTTCTCCATAAATGTACACAATGGGATCGTAATGTTGCAACCACACACACAAGTTGACCTGCTGTGAGGAAAAGACGAGTTAGTACATTTCAAACATGAAAAAGGTCATTTTGAAATCAACATGAAAAACCAAAATTCTAAAAGTATAAAATACAAAAAATTCTCACCAAAGAAGGAAAATGTATCGTGCTCGGCACCCTCCTCCATGCCCTGTGGTGCAACTGATGTCCCTTTCTCCATAAATGTACACAATGGGAGCGTAATGTTGCAACCACACACACAAGTTGACCTGCTGTGAGAAAAAGACAAGTTAGTACATTTCAAACATGAAAAAGGTCATTTTCAAATCAACATGAAAAACCAAAATTCTAAAAGTATGAAACACAAAAAATTCTCACCAAAGAAGGAAAATGTATCGTCCTCGGCACCCTCCTCCATGCCCTGTAGTGCAACTGATGTCCCTTTCTCCATAAATGTACTCAACGGGAGCGTAATGTTGCAACCACACACACAAGTTGACCTGCTGTGAGGAAAAGACGAGTTAGTACATTTCAAACATGAAAAAGTTCATTCTGAAATCAACATGAAAAACCAAAATTCTAAAAGTATAAAATACAAAAAATTCTCACCAAAGAAGGAAAATGTATCGTGCTCGGCACCCTCCTCCATGCCCTGTGGTGCAACTGATGTCCCTTTCTCCATAAATGTACACAATGGGAGCGTAATGTTGCAACCACACACACAAGTTGACCTGCTGTGAGGAAAAGACGTGTTAGTACATTTCAAACATGAAAAAGGTCATTTTGAAATCAACATGAAAAACCAAAATTCTAAAAGTATAAAATACAAAAAATTCTCACCAAAGAAGGAAAATGTATCGTGCTCGGCACCCTCCTCCATGCCCTGTGGTGCAACTGATGTCCCTTTCTCCATAAATGTACTCAATGGGAGCGTAATGTTGCAACCACACACACAAGTTGACCTGCTGTGAGGAAAAGACGAGTTAGTACATTTCAAACATGAAAAAGGTCATTTTCAAATCAACATGAAAAACCAAAATTCTAAAAGTATAAAACACAAAAAATTCTCACCAAAGAAGGAAAATGTATCGTGCTCGGCACCCTCCTCCATGCCCTGTAGTGCAACTGATGTCCCTTTCTCCATAAATGTACTCAATGGGAGCGTAATGTTGCAACCACACACACAAGTTGACCTGCTGTGAGGAAAAGACGAGTTAGTACATTTCAAACATGAAAAAGGTCATTTTGAAATCAACATGAAAAACCAAAATTCTAAAAGTATAAAATACAAAAAATTCTCACCAAAGAAGGAAAATGTATCGTGCTCGGCACCCTCCTCCATGCCCTGTGGTGCAACTGATGTCCTTTCTCCATAAATGTACACAATGGGAGCGTAATGTTGCAACCACACACACAAGTTGACCTGCTGTGAGAAAAAGACAAGTTAGTACATTTCAAACATGAAAAAGGTCATTTTCAAATCAACATGAAAAACCAAAATTCTAAAAGTATGAAACACAAAAAATTCTCACCAAAGAAGGAAAATGTATCGTCCTCGGCACCCTCCTCCATGCCTTGTGGTGCAACTGATGTCCCTTTCTCCTTAAATGTACACAATGGGAGCGTAATGTTGCAACCACACACACAAGTTGACCTGCTGTGAGGAAAAGACGAGTTACTACATTTCACACATGAAAAAGGTCATTTTGAAATCAACATGAAAAACCAAAATTCTAAAAGTATGAAACACAAAAAATTCTCACCAAAGAAGGAAAATGTATCGTCCTCGGCACCCTCCTCCATGCCTTGTGGTGCAACTGATGTCCCTTTCTCCATAAATGTACACAATGGGAGCGTAATGTTGCAACCACACACACAAGTTGACCTGCTGTGAGGAAAAGACGAGTTAGTACATTTCAAACATGAAAAAGGTCATTTTGAAATCAACATGAAAAACCAAAATTCTAAAAGTATAAAATACAAAAGATTCTCACCAAAGAAGGAAAATGTATCGTGCTCGGCACCCTCCTCCATGCCCTGTGGTGCAACTGATGTCCCTTTCTCCATAAATGTACTCAATGGGATCGTAATGTTGCAACCACACACACAAGTTGACCTGCTGTGAGGAAAAGACGAGTTAGTACATTTCAAACATGAAAAAGGTCATTTTCAAATCAACATGAAAAACCAAAATTCTAAAAGTATGAAACACAAAAAATTCTCACCAAAGAAGGAAAATGTATCGTCCTCGGCACCTTCCTCCATGCCTTGTGGTGCAACTGATGTCCCTTTCTCCATAAATGTACACAACGGGATCGTAATGTTGCAACCACACACACAAGTTGACCTGCTGTGAGGAAAAGACGAGTTAGTACATTTCAAACATGAAAAAGGTCATTCTGAAATCAACATGAAAAACCAAAATTCTAAAAGTATAAAATACAAAAAATTCTCACCAAAGAAGGAAAATGTATCGTGCTCGGCACCCTCCTCCATGCCCTGTGGTGCAACTGATGTCCCTTTCTCCATAAATGTACACAATGGGAGCGTAATGTTGCAACCACACACACAAGTTGACCTGCTGTGAGGAAAAGACGAGTTAGTACATTTCAAACATGAAAAAGGTCATTTTCAAATCAACATGAAAAACCAAAATTCTAAAAGTATGAAGCACAAAAAATTCTCACCAAAGAAGGAAAATGTATCGTCCTCGGCACCCTCCTCCATGCCTTGTGGTGCAACTGATGTCCCTTTCTCCATAAATGTACACAATGGGATCGTAATGTTGCAACCACACACACAAGTTGACCTGCTGTGAGGAAAAGACGAGTTAGTACATTTCAAACATGAAAAAGGTCATTCTGAAATCAACATGAAAAACCAAAATTCTAAAAGTATAAAATACAAAAAATTCTCACCAAAGAAGGAAAATGTATCGTGCTCGGCACCCTCCTCCATGCCCTGTGGTGCAACTGATGTCCCTTTCTCCATAAATGTACACAATGGGAGCGTAATGTTGCAACCACACACACAAGTTGACCTGCTGTGAGGAAAAGACGAGTTAGTACATTTCAAACATGAAAAAGGTCATTTTCAAATCAACATGAAAAACCAAAATTCTAAAAGTATGAAACACAAAAAATTCTCACCAAAGAAGGAAAATGTATAGTGCTCGGCACCCTCCTCCATGCCCTGTGGTGCAACTGATGTCCCTTTCTCCATAAATGTACACAATGGGATCGTAATGTTGCAACCACACACACAAGTTGACCTGCTGTGAGGAAAAGACGAGTTAGTACATTTCAAACATGAAAAAGGTCATTTTGAAATCAACATGAAAAACCAAAATTCTAAAAGTATAAAATACAAAAAATTCTCACCAAAGAAGGACAATGTATCGTCCTCGGCACCCTCCTCCATGCCTTGTGGTGCAACTGATGTCCCTTTCTCCATAAATGTACACAATGGGAGCGTAATGTTGCAACCACACACATAAGTAGACCTGCTGTGAGGAAAAGACGAGTTAGTACATTTCAAACATGAAAAAGGTCATTCTGAAATCAACATGAAAAACCAAAATTCTAAAAGTATAAAACACAAAAAATTCTCACCAAAGAAGGAAAATGTATCGTCCTCGGCACCCTCCTCCATGCCTTGTGGTGCAACTGATATCCCTTTCTCCATAAATGTACACAATGGGAGCGTAATGTTGCAACCACACACACAAGTTGACCTGCTGTGAGGATAAGACATGTTAGTACATTTCAAACATGAAAAAGGTCATTTTCAAATCAACATGAAAAACCAAAATTCTAAAAGTATAAAATACAAAAAATTCTCACCAAAGAAGGAAAATGTATCGTGCTCGGCACCCTCCTCCATGCCCTGTGGTGCAACTGATGTCCCTTTCTCCATAAATGTACACAATGGGATCGTTATGTTGCAACCACACACACAAGTAGACCTGCTGTGAGGAAAAGACGAGACAGTACATTTCAAACATGAAAAAGGCCATTTTGAAATCAACATGAAAAACCAAAATTCTAAGAAGTATAAAACACAAAAAAATTCTCACCAAAGAAGGAAAATGTATCGTGCCCGGGCAACCTCCTCCCTGCACTGTGGTGCAACTGATGTCCCTTTCTCCATAAATGTACTCAATGGGATCGTAATGTTGCAACCACACACATAAGTAGACCTGCTGTGAGGAAAAGACGAGTTAGTACATTTCAAACATGAAAAAGGTCATTCTGAAATCAACATGAAAAACCAAAATTCTAAAAGTATAAAACACAAAAAATTCTCACCAAAGAAGGAAAATGTATCGTGCTCGGCACCCTCCTCCATGCCCTGTGGTGCAACTGATGTCCCTTTCTCCATAAATGTACACAATGGGAGCGTAATGTTGCAACCACACACACAAGTTGACCTGCTGTGAGGAAAAGACGAGTTAGTACATTTTAAACACGAAAAAGGTCATTTTGAAATCAACATGAAAAACCAAAATTCTAAAAGTATAAAATACAAAAAATTCTCACCAAAGTAGGAAAATGTATCGTGCTCGGCAACCTCCTCCATGCCCTGTGGTGCAACTGATGTCCCTTTCTCCATAAATGTACACAATGGGAGCGTAATGTTGCAACCACACACACAAGTTGACCTGCTGTGAGGAAAAGACAATTTAGTACATTTCAAACATGAAAAAGGTCATTTTCAAATCAACATGAAAAACCAAAATTCTAAAAGTATGAAACACAAAAAATTCTCACCAAAGAAGGAAAATGTATCGTCCTCGGCACCCTCCTCCATGCCTTGTGGTGCAACTGATGTCCCTTTCTCCATAAATGTACTCAATGGGAGCGTAATGTTGCAACCACACACACAAGTTGACCTGCTGTGAGGAAAAGACGAGTTAGTACATTTCAAACATGAGAAAGGTCATTTTCAAATCAACATGAAAAACCAAAATTCTAAAAGTATGAAACACAAAAAATTCTCACCAAAGAAGGAAAATGTATCATCCTCGGCACCCTCCTCCATGCCCTGTGGTGCAACTGATGTCCCTTTCTCCATAAATGTACTCAATGGGATCGTTATGTTGCAACCACACACACAAGTTGACCTGCTGTGAGGAAAAGACAAGTTACTACATTTCACACATGAAAAAGGTCATTTTGAAATCAACATGAAAAACCAAAATTCTAATAGTATGAAACACAAAAAATTCTCACCAAAGAAGGAAAATGTATCGTCCTCGGCACCCTCCTCCATGCCTTGTGGTGCAACTCATGTCCCTTTCTCCATAAATGTACTCAATGGGAGCGTAATGTTGCAACCACACACACAAGTTGACCTGCTGTGAGGAAAAGACGAGTTAGTACATTTCAAACATGAAAAATGTCATTTTGAAATCAACATGAAAGACCAAAATTCTAAAAGTATAAAATACAAAAAATTCTCACCAAAGAAGGAAAATGTATCGTGCTCGGCACCCTCCTCCATGCCCTGTGGTGCAACTGATGTCCCTTTCTCCATAAATGTACACAATGGGAGCGTAATGTTGCAACCACACACACAAGTTGACCTGCTGTGAGGAAAAGACGAGTTAGTACATTTCAAACATGAAAAAGGTCATTTTCAAATCAACATGAAAAACCAAAATTCTTAAAGTATGAAACACAAAAAATTCTCACCAAAGAAGGAAAATATATCGTCCTCGGCACCCTCCTCCATGCGTTGTGGTGCAACTGATGTCCCTTTCTCCATAAATGTACACAATGGGAGCGTAATGTTGCAACCACACACACAAGTTGACCTGCTGTGAGGAAAAGACGAGTTAGTACATTTCAAACGTGAAAAAGGTCATTTTGAAATCAACGTGAAAAACCAAAATTCTAAAAGTATAAAATACAAAAGATTCTCACCAAAGAAGGAAAATGTATCGTGCTCGGCACCCTCCTCCATGCCCTGTGGTGCAACTGATGTCCCTTTCTCCATAAATGTACTCAATGGGATCGTAATGTTGCAACCACACACACAAGTTGACCTGCTGTGAGGAAAAGACGAGTTAGTACATTTCAAACATGAAAAAGGTCATTTTGAAATCAACATGAAAAACCAAAATTCTAAAAGTATGAAACACAAAAAATTCTCACCAAAGAAGGAAAATGTATCGTCCTCGGCACCCTCCTCCATGCCTTGTGGTGCAACTGATGTCCCTTTCTCCATAAATGTACACAACGGGATCGTAATGTTGCAACCACACACACAAGTTGACCTGCTGTGAGGAAAAGACGAGTTAGTACATTTCAAACATGAAAAAGGTCATTCTGAAATCAACATGAAAAACCAAAATTCTAAAAGTATAAAATACAAAAAATTCTCACCAAAGAAGGAAAATGTATCGTGCTCGGCACCCTCCTCCATGCCCTGTGGTGCAACTGATGTCCCTTTCTCCATAAATGTACACAATGGGAGCGTAATGTTGCAACAACACACACAAGTTGACCTGCTGTGAGGAAAAGACGAGTTAGTACATTTCAAACATGAAAAAGGTCATTTTCAAATCGACATGAAAAACCAAAATTCTAAAAGTATGTAGCACAAAAAATTCTCACCAAAGAAGGAAAATGTATCGTCCTCGGCACCCTCCTCCATGCCTTGTGGTGCAACTGATGTCCCTTTCTCCATAAATGTACATAACGGGATCGTAATGTTGCAACCACACACACAAGTTGACCTGCTGTGAGGAAAAGACGAGTTAGTACATTTCAAACATGAAAAAGGTCATTTTGAAATCAACATGAAAAACCAAAATTCTAAAAGTATGAAACATAAAATTCTCACCAAAGAAGGAAAATGTATCGTCCTCGGCACCCTCCTCCATGCCTTGTGGTGCAACTGATGTCCCTTTCTCCATAAATGTACTCAATGGGAGCGTAATGTTGCAACCACACACACAAGTTGACCTGCTGTGAGGAAAAGACAAGTTACTACATTTCACACATGAAAAAGGTCATTTTGAAATCAACATGAAAAACCAAAATTCTAATAGTATGAAACACAAAAAATTCTCACCAAAGAAGGAAAATGTATCGTCCTCGGCACCCTCTTCCATGCCTTGTGGTGCAACTCATGTCCCTTTCTCCATAAATGTACTCAATGGGAGCGTAATGTTGCAACCACACACACAAGTTGACCTGCTGTGAGGAAAAGACGAGTTAGTACATTTCAAACATGAAAAATGTCATTTTGAAATCAACATGAAAGACCAAAATTCTAAAAGTATAAAATACAAAAAATTCTCACCAAAGAAGGAAAATGTATCAAGCTCGGCACCCTCCTCCATGCCCTGTGGTGCAACTGATGTCCCTTTCTCCATAAATGTACACAATGGGAGCGTAATGTTGCAACCACACACACAAGTTGACCTGCTGTGAGGAAAAGACGAGTTAGTACATTTCAAACATGAAAAAGGTCATTTTGAAATCAACGTGAAAAACCAAAATTCTAAAAGTATAAAATACAAAAGATTCTCACCAAAGAAGGAAAATGTATCGTGCTCGGCACCCTCCTCCATGCCCTGTGGTGCAACTGATGTCCCTTTCTCCATAAATGTACTCAATGGGATCGTAATGTTGCAACCACACACACAAGTTGACCTGCTGCGAGGAAAAGACGAGTTAGTACATTTCAAACATGAAAAAGGTCATTTTGAAATCAACATGAAAAACCAAAATTCTAAAAGTATGAAACACAAAAAATTCTCACCAAAGAAGGAAAATGTATCGTCCTCGGCACCCTCCTCCATGCCTTGTGGTGCAACTGATGTCCCTTTCTCCATAAATGTACACAACGGGATCGTAATGTTGCAACCACACACACAAGTTGACCTGCTGTGAGGAAAATACGAGTTAGTACATTTCAAACATGAAAAAGGTCATTCTGAAATCAACATGAAAAACCAAAATTCTAAAAGTATAAAATACAAAAAATTCTCACCAAAGAAGGAAAATGTATCGTGCTCGGCACCCTCCTCCATGCCCTGTGGTGCAACTGATGTCCCTTTCTCCATAAATGTACACAATGGGAGCGTAATGTTGCAACAACACACACAAGTTGACCTGCTGTGAGGAAAAGACGAGTTAGTACATTTCAAACATGAAAAAGGTCATTTTCAAATCGACATGAAAAACCAAAATTCTAAAAGTATGTAGCACAAAAAATTCTCACCAAAGAAGGAAAATGTATCGTCCTCGGCACCCTCCTCCATGCCTTGTGGTGCAACTGATGTCCCTTTCTCCATAAATGTACATAACGGGATCGTAATGTTGCAACCACACACACAAGTTGACCTGCTGTGAGGAAAAGACGAGTTAGTACATTTCAAACATGAAAAAGGTCATTTTGAAATCAACATGAAAAACCAAAATTCTAAAAGTATGAAACATAAAATTCTCACCAAAGAAGGAAAATGTATCGTCCTCGGCACCCTCCTCCATGCCTTGTGGTGCAACTGATGTCCCTTTCTCCATAAATGTACTCAATGGGAGCGTAATGTTGCAACCACACACACAAGTTGACCTGCTGTGAGGAAAAGACGAGTTAGTACATTTCAAACATGAAAAAGGTCATTTTGAAATCAACATGAAAAACCAAAATTCTAAAAGTATGAAACACAAAAAATTCTCACCAAAGAAGGAAAATGTATCGTCCTCGGCACCCTCCTCCATGCCTTGTGGTGCAACTGATGTCCCTTTCTCCATAAATGTACACAATGGGAGCGTAATGTTGCAACCACACACACAAGTTGACCTGCTGTGAGGAATAGACGAGTTAGTACATTTCAAACATGAAAAAGGTCATTTTCAAATCAACATGAAAAACCAAAATTCTAAAAGTATAAAATACAAAAAATTCTCACCAAAGAAGGAAAATGTATCGTGCTCGGCACCCTCCTCCATGCCCTGTGGTGCAACTGATGTCCCTTTCTCCATAAATGTACTCAATGGGATCGTAATGTTGCAACCACACACACAAGTTCACCTGCTGTGAGGAAAAGACGAGTTAGTACATTTCAAACATGAAAGAGGTCATTTTCAAATCAACATGAAAAACCAAAATTCTAAAAGTATGAAACACAAAAAATTCTCACCAAAGAAGGAAAATGTATCGTGCTCGGCACCCTCCTCCATGCCCTGTGGTGCAACTGATGTCCCTTTCTCCATAAATGTACTCAATGGGAGCGTAATGTTGCAACCACACACACAAGTTGACCTGCTGTGAGGAAAAGACGAGTTAGTAGATTTCAAATATGGAAAAGGTCATTTTGAAATCAACATGAAAAACCAAAATTCTAAAAGTATGAAACACAAAAAATTCTCACCAAAGAAGGAAAATGTATCGTGCTCGGCACCCTCCTCCATGCCCTGTGGTGCAACTGATGTCCCTTTCTCCATAAATGTACACAATGGGATCGTAATGTTGCAACCACACACACAAGTTGACCTGCTGTGAGGAAAAGACGAGTTAGTACATTTCAAACATGAAAAAGGTCATTTTGAAATCAACATGAAAAACCAAAATTCTAAAAGTATAAAATACAAAAAATTCTCACCAAAGAAGGAAAATGTATCGTCCTCGGCACCCTCCTCCATGCCTTGTGGTGCAACTGATGTCCCTTTCTCCATAAATGTACACAATGGGAGTGTAATGTTGCAACCACACACATAAGTAGACCTGCTGTGAGGAAAAGACGAGTTAGTACATTTCAAACACGAAAAAGGTCATTTTGAAATCAACATGAAAAACCAAAATTCTAAGAAGTATAAAACACAAAAAAATTCTCACCAAAGAAGGAAAATGTATCGTGCCCGGGCAACCACCTCACTGCCCTGTGGTGCAACTGATGTCCCTTTCTCCATAAATGTACTCAATGGGATCGTAATGTTGCAACCACACACATAAGTAGACCTGCTGTGAGGAAAAGACGAGTTAGTACATTTCAAACATGAAAAAGTTCATTCTGAAACCAACATGAAAAACCAAAATTCTAAAAGTATAAAACACAATAAATTCTCACCAAAGAAGGAAAATGTATCGTGCTCGGCACCCTCCTCCATGCCCTGTGGTGCAACTGATGTCCCTTTCTCCATAAATGTACACAATGGGATCGTAATGTTGCAACCACACACACAAGTTGACCTGCTGTGAGGAAAAGACGAGTTAGTACATTTCAAACATGAAAAAGGTCATTTTGAAATCAACATGAAAAACCAAAATTCTAAAAGTATAAAATACAAAAAATTCTCACCAAAGAAGGAAAATGTATCGTGCTCGGCACCCTCCTCCATGCCCTGTGGTGCAACTGATGTCCCTTTCTCCATAAATGTACACAATGGGAGCGTAATGTTGCAACCACACACACAAGTTGACCTGCTGTGAGAAAAAGACAAGTTAGTACATTTCAAACATGAAAAAGGTCATTTTCAAATCAACATGAAAAACCAAAATTCTAAAAGTATGAAACACAAAAAATTCTCACCAAAGAAGGAAAATGTATCGTCCTCGGCACCCTCCTCCATGCCCTGTAGTGCAACTGATGTCCCTTTCTCCATAAATGTACTCAACGGGAGCGTAATGTTGCAACCACACACACAAGTTGACCTGCTGTGAGGAAAAGACGAGTTAGTACATTTCAAACATGAAAAAGTTCATTCTGAAATCAACATGAAAAACCAAAATTCTAAAAGTATAAAATACAAAAAATTCTCACCAAAGAAGGAAAATGTATCGTGCTCGGCACCCTCCTCCATGCCCTGTGGTGCAACTGATGTCCCTTTCTCCATAAATGTACACAATGGGAGCGTAATGTTGCAACCACACACACAAGTTGACCTGCTGTGAGGAAAAGACGTGTTAGTACATTTCAAACATGAAAAAGGTCATTTTGAAATCAACATGAAAAACCAAAATTCTAAAAGTATAAAATACAAAAAATTCTCACCAAAGAAGGAAAATGTATCGTGCTCGGCACCCTCCTCCATGCCCTGTGGTGCAACTGATGTCCCTTTCTCCATAAATGTACTCAATGGGAGCGTAATGTTGCAACCACACACACAAGTTGACCTGCTGTGAGGAAAAGACGAGTTAGTACATTTCAAACATGAAAAAGGTCATTTTCAAATCAACATGAAAAACCAAAATTCTAAAAGTATAAAACACAAAAAATTCTCACCAAAGAAGGAAAATGTATCGTGCTCGGCACCCTCCTCCATGCCCTGTAGTGCAACTGATGTCCCTTTCTCCATAAATGTACTCAATGGGAGCGTAATGTTGCAACCACACACACAAGTTGACCTGCTGTGAGGAAAAGACGAGTTAGTACATTTCAAACATGAAAAAGGTCATTTTGAAATCAACATGAAAAACCAAAATTCTAAAAGTATAAAATACAAAAGATTCTCACCAAAGAAGGAAAATGTATCGTGCTCGGCACCCTCCTCCATGCCCTGTGGTGCAACTGATGTCCCTTTCTCCATATATGTACTCAATGGGATCGTAATGTTGCAACCACACACACAAGTTGACCTGCTGTGAGGAAAAGACGAGTTAGTACATTTCAAACATGAAAAAGGTCATTTTCAAATCAACATGAAAAACCAAAATTCTAAAAGTATGAAACACAAAAAATTCTCACCAAAGAAGGAAAATGTATCGTCCTCGGCACCTTCCTCCATGCCTTGTGGTGCAACTGATGTCCCTTTCTCCATAAATGTACACAACGGGATCGTAATGTTGCAACCACACACACAAGTTGACCTGCTGTGAGGAAAAGACGAGTTAGTACATTTCAAACATGAAAAAGGTCATTCTGAAATCAACATGAAAAACGAAAATTCTAAAAGTATAAAATACAAAAAATTCTCACCAAAGAAGGAAAATGTATCGTGCTCGGCACCCTCCTCCATGCCCTGTGGTGCAACTGATGTCCCTTTCTCCATAAATGTACACAATGGGAGCGTAATGTTGCAACCACACACACAAGTTGACCTGCTGTGAGGAAAAGACGAGTTAGTACATTTCAAACATGAAAAAGGTCATTTTCAAATCAACATGAAAAACCAAAATTCTAAAAGTATGAAGCACAAAAAATTCTCACCAAAGAAGGAAAATGTATCGTCCTCGGCACCCTCCTCCATGCCTTGTGGTGCAACTGATGTCCCTTTCTCCATAAATGTACACAATGGGATCGTAATGTTGCAACCACACACACAAGTTGACCTGCTGTGAGGAAAAGACGAGTTAGTACATTTCAAACATGAAAAAGGTCATTTTGAAATCAACATGAAAAACCAAAATTCTAAAAGTATGAAACACAAAAAATTCTCACCAAAGAAGGAAAATGTATCGTCCTCGGCACCCTCCTCCATGCCTTGTGGTGCAACTGATGTCCCTTTCTCCATAAATGTACACAATGGGATCGTAATGTTGCAACCACACACACAAGTTGACCTGCTGTGAGGAAAAGACGAGTTAGTACATTTCAAACATGAAAAAGGTCATTCTGAAATCAACATGAAAAACCAAAATTCTAAAAGTATAAAATACAAAAAATTCTCACCAAAGAAGGAAAATGTATCGTGCTCGGCACCCTCCTCCATGCCCTGTGGTGCAACTGATGTCCCTTTCTCCATAAATGTACACAATGGGAGCGTAATGTTGCAACCACACACACAAGTTGACCTGCTGTGAGGAAAAGACGAGTTAGTACATTTCAAACATGAAAAAGGTCATTTTCAAATCAACATGAAAAACCAAAATTCTAAAAGTATGAAACACAAAAAATTCTCACCAAAGAAGGAAAATGTATAGTGCTCGGCACCCTCCTCTATGCCCTGTGGTGCAACTGATGTCCCTTTCTCCATAAATGTACACAATGGGATCGTAATGTTGCAACCACACACACAAGTTGACCTGCTGTGAGGAAAAGACGAGTTAGTACATTTCAAACATGAAAAAGGTCATTTTGAAATCAACATGAAAAACCAAAATTCTAAAAGTATAAAACACAAAAAATTCTCACCAAAGAAGGAAAATGTATCGTGCTCGGCACCCTCCTCCATGCCCTGTGGTGCAACTGATATCCCTTTCTCCATAAATGTACACAATGGGAGCGTAATGTTGCAACCACCCACACAAGTTGACCTGCTGTGAGGATAAGACGAGTTAGTACATTTCAAACATGAAAAAGGTCATTTTCAAATCAACATGAAAAACCAAAATTCTAAAAGTATAAAATACAAAAAATTCTCACCAAAGAAGGAAAATGTATCGTGCTCGGCACCCTCCTCCATGCCCTGTGGTGCAACTGATGTCTTTTTCTCCATAAATGTACACAATGGGATCGTTATGTTGCAACAACACACACAAGTAGCCCTGCTGTGAGGAAAAGACGAGACAGTACATTTCAAACACGAAAAAGGTCATTTTGAAATCAACATGAAAAACCAAAATTCTAAGAAGTATAAAACACAAAAAAATTCTCACCAAAGAAGGAAAATGTATCGTGCCCGGGCAACCACCTCACTGCCCTGTGGTGCAACTGATGTCCCTTTCTCCATAAATGTACTCAATGGGATCGTAATGTTGCAACCACACACATAAGTAGACCTGCTGTGAGGAAAAGACGAGTTAGTACATTTCAAACATGAAAAAGTTCCTTCTGAAACCAACATGAAAAACCAAAATTCTAAAAGTATAAAACACAATAAATTCTCACCAAAGAAGGAAAATGTATCGTGCTCGGCACCCTCCTCCATGCCCTGTGGTGCAACTGATGTCCCTTTCTCCATAAATGTACACAATGGGATCGTAATGTTGCAACCACACACACAAGTTGACCTGCTGTGAGGAAAAGACGAGTTAGTACATTTCAAACATGAAAAAGGTCATTTTGAAATCAACATGAAAAACCAAAATTCTAAAAGTATAAAATACAAAAAATTCTCACCAAAGAAGGAAAATGTATCGTGCTCGGCACCCTCCTCCATGCCCTGTGGTGCAACTGATGTCCCTTTCTCCATAAATGTACACAATGGGAGCGTAATGTTGCAACCACACACACAAGTTGACCTGCTGTGAGAAAAAGACAAGTTAGTACATTTCAAACATGAAAAAGGTCATTTTCAAATCAACATGAAAAACCAAAATTCTAAAAGTATGAAACACAAAAAATTCTCACCAAAGAAGGAAAATGTATCGTCCTCGGCACCCTCCTCCATGCCCTGTAGTGCAACTGATGTCCCTTTCTCCATAAATGTACTCAACGGGAGCGTAATGTTGCAACCACACACACAAGTTGACCTGCTGTGAGGAAAAGACGAGTTAGTACATTTCAAACATGAAAAAGTTCATTCTGAAATCAACATGAAAAACCAAAATTCTAAAAGTATAAAATACAAAAAATTCTCACCAAAGAAGGAAAATGTATCGTGCTCGGCACCCTCCTCCATGCCCTGTGGTGCAACTGATGTCCCTTTCTCCATAAATGTACACAATGGGAGCGTAATGTTGCAACCACACACACAAGTTGACCTGCTGTGAGGAAAAGACGTGTTAGTACATTTCAAACATGAAAAAGGTCATTTTGAAATCAACATGAAAAACCAAAATTCTAAAAGTATAAAATACAAAAAATTCTCACCAAAGAAGGAAAATGTATCGTGCTCGGCACCCTCCTCGATGCCCTGTGGTGCAACTGATGTCCCTTTCTCCATAAATGTACTCAATGGGAGCGTAATGTTGCAACCACACACACAAGTTGACCTGCTGTGAGGAAAAGACGAGTTAGTACATTTCAAACATGAAAAAGGTCATTTTCAAATCAACATGAAAAACCAAAATTCTAAAAGTATAAAACACAAAAAATTCTCACCAAAGAAGGAAAATGTATCGTGCTCGGCACCCTCCTCCATGCCCTGTAGTGCAACTGATGTCCCTTTCTCCATAAATGTACTCAATGGGAGCGTAATGTTGCAACCACACACACAAGTTGACCTGCTGTGAGGAAAAGACGAGTTAGTACATTTCAAACATGAAAAAGGTCATTTTGAAATCAACATGAAAAACCAAAATTCTAAAAGTATAAAATACAAAAAATTCTCACCAAAGAAAGAAAATGTATCGTGCTCGGCACCCTCCTCCATGCCCTGTGGTGCAACTGATGTCCCTTTCTCCATAAATGTACACAATGGGAGCGTAATGTTGCAACCACACACACAAGTTGACCTGCTGTGAGAAAAAGACAAGTTAGTACATTTCAAACATGAAAAAGGTCATTTTCAAATCAACATGAAAAACCAAAATTCTAAAAGTATGAAACACAAAAAATTCTCACCAAAGAAGGAAAATGTATCGTCCTCGGCACCCTCCTCCATGCCTTGTGGTGCAACTGATGTCCCTTTCTCCATAAATGTACACAATGGGATCGTAATGTTGCAACCACACACACAAGTTGACCTGCTGTGAGGAAAAGACGAGTTAGTACATTTCAAACATGAAAAAGGTCATTCTGAAATCAACATGAAAAACCAAAATTCTAAAAGTATAAAATACAAAAAATTCTCACCAAAGAAGGAAAATGTATCGTGCTCGGCACCCTCCTCCATGCCCTGTGGTGCAACTGATGTCCCTTTCTCCATAAATGTACACAATGGGAGCGTAATGTTGCAACCACACACACAAGTTGACCTGCTGTGAGGAAAAGACGAGTTAGTACATTTCAAACATGAAAAAGGTCATTTTCAAATCAACATGAAAAACCAAAATTCTAAAAGTATGAAACACAAAAATTCTCACCACAGAAGGAAAATGTATTGTCCTCGGCACCCTCCTCCATGCCTTGTGGTGCAACTGATGTCCCTTTCTCCATAAATGTACACAATGGAAGCTTAATGTTGCAACCACACACACAAGTTGACCTGCTGTGAGGAAAAGACGAGTTAGTACATTTCAAACATGAAAAAGGTCATTTTGAAATCAACATGAAAAACCAAAATTCTAAAAGTATAAAATACAAAAAATTCTCACCAAAGAAGGAAAATGTATCGTGCTCGGCACCCTCCTCCATGCCCTGTGGTGCAACTGATGTCCCTTTCTCCATAAATGTACTCAATGGGATCGTAATGTTGCAACCACACACACAAGTTGACCTGCTGTGAGGAAAAGACGAGTTAGTACATTTCAAACATGAAAAAGGTCATTTTCAAATCAACATGAAAAACCAAAATTCTAAAAGTATGAAACACAAAAAATTCTCACCAAAGAAGGAAAATGTATCGTGCTCGGCACCCTCCTCCATGCCCTGTGGTGCAACTGATGTCCCTTTCTCCATAAATGTACTCAATGGGAGCGTAATATTGCAACCACACACACAAGTTTACCTGCTGTGAGGAAAAGACGAGTTAGTACATTTCAAACATGAAAAAGGTCATTTTGAAATCAACATGAAAAACCAAAATTCTAAAAGTATGAAACACAAAAAATTCTCACCAAAGAAGGAAAATATATCGTGCTCGGCACCCTCCTCCATGCCCTGTGGTGCAACTGATGTGCCTTTCTCCATAAATGTACTCAATGGGATCGTTATGTTGCAACCACACACACAAGTAGACCTGCTGTGAGGAAAAGACGAGACAGTACATTTCAAACTTGAAAAAGGTCATTTTGAAATCAACATGAAAAACCAAAATTCTAAGAAGTATAAAACACAAAAAAATTCTCACCAAAGAAGGAAAATGTATCGTGCCCGGGCAACCACCTCACTGCCCTGTGGTGCAACTGATGTCCCTTTCTCCATAAATGTACTCAATGGGATCGTAATGTTGCAACCACACACATAAGTAGACCTGCTGTGAGGAAAAGACGAGTTAGTACATTTCAAACATGAAAAAGTTCCTTCTGAAACCAACATGAAAAACCAAAATTCTAAAAGTATAAAACACAATAAATTCTCACCAAAGAAGGAAAATGTATCGTGCTCGGCACCCTCCTCCATGCCCTGTGGTGCAACTGATGTCCCTTTCTCCATAAATGTACACAATGGGATCGTAATGTTGCAACCACACACACAAGTTGACCTGCTGTGAGGAAAAGACGAGTTAGTACATTTCAAACATGAAAAAGGTCATTTTGAAATCAACATGAAAAACCAAAATTCTAAAAGTATAAAATACAAAAAATTCTCACCAAAGAAGGAAAATGTATCGTGCTCGGCACCCTCCTCCATGCCCTGTGGTGCAACTGATGTCCCTTTCTCCATAAATGTACACAATGGGAGCGTAATGTTGCAACCACACACACAAGTTGACCTGCTGTGAGAAAAAGACAAGTTAGTACATTTCAAACATGAAAAAGGTCATTTTCAAATCAACATGAAAAACCAAAATTCTAAAAGTATGAAACACAAAAAATTCTCACCAAAGAAGGAAAATGTATCGTCCTCGGCACCCTCCTCCATGCCCTGTAGTGCAACTGATGTCCCTTTCTCCATAAATGTACTCAACGGGAGCGTAATGTTGCAACCACACACACAAGTTGACCTGCTGTGAGGAAAAGACGAGTTAGTACATTTCAAACATGAAAAAGTTCATTCTGAAATCAACATGAAAAACCAAAATTCTAAAAGTATAAAATACAAAAAATTCTCACCAAAGAAGGAAAATGTATCGTGCTCGGCACCCTCCTCCATGCCCTGTGGTGCAACTGATGTCCCTTTCTCCATAAATGTACACAATGGGAGCGTAATGTTGCAACCACACACACAAGTTGACCTGCTGTGAGGAAAAGACGTGTTAGTACATTTCAAACATGAAAAAGGTCATTTTGAAATCAACATGAAAAACCAAAATTCTAAAAGTATAAAATACAAAAAATTCTCACCAAAGAAGGAAAATGTATCGTGCTCGGCACCCTCCTCGATGCCCTGTGGTGCAACTGATGTCCCTTTCTCCATAAATGTACTCAATGGGAGCGTAATGTTGCAACCACACACACAAGTTGACCTGCTGTGAGGAAAAGACGAGTTAGTACATTTCAAACATGAAAAAGGTCATTTTCAAATCAACATGAAAAACCAAAATTCTAAAAGTATAAAACACAAAAAATTCTCACCAAAGAAGGAAAATGTATCGTGCTCGGCACCCTCCTCCATGCCCTGTAGTGCAACTGATGTCCCTTTCTCCATAAATGTACTCAATGGGAGCGTAATGTTGCAACCACACACACAAGTTGACCTGCTGTGAGGAAAAGACGAGTTAGTACATTTCAAACATGAAAAAGGTCATTTTGAAATCAACATGAAAAACCAAAATTCTAAAAGTATAAAATACAAAAAATTCTCACCAAAGAAAGAAAATGTATCGTGCTCGGCACCCTCCTCCATGCCCTGTGGTGCAACTGATGTCCCTTTCTCCATAAATGTACACAATGGGAGCGTAATGTTGCAACCACACACACAAGTTGACCTGCTGTGAGAAAAAGACAAGTTAGTACATTTCAAACATGAAAAAGGTCATTTTCAAATCAACATGAAAAACCAAAATTCTAAAAGTATGAAACACAAAAAATTCTCACCAAAGAAGGAAAATGTATCGTCCTCGGCACCCTCCTCCATGCCTTGTGGTGCAACTGATGTCCCTTTCTCCATAAATGTACACAATGGGAGCGTAATGTTGCAACCACACACACAAGTTGACCTGCTGTGAGGAAAAGACGAGTTACTACATTTCACACATGAAAAAGGTCATTTTGAAATCAACATGAAAAACCAAAATTCTAAAAGTATGAAACACAAAAAATTCTCACCAAAGAAGGAAAATGTATCGTCCTCGGCACCCTCCTCCATGCCTTGTGGTGCAACTGATGTCCCTTTCTCCATAAATGTACACAATGGGAGCGTAATGTTGCAACCACACACACAAGTTGACCTGCTGTGAGGAAAAGACGAGTTAGTACATTTCAAACATGAAAAAGGTCATTTTGAAATCAACATGAAAAACCAAAATTCTAAAAGTATAAAATACAAAAGATTCTCACCAAAGAAGGAAAATGTATCGTGCTCGGCACCCTCCTCCATGCCCTGTGGTGCAACTGATGTCCCTTTCTCCATAAATGTACTCAATGGGATCGTAATGTTGCAACCACACACACAAGTTGACCTGCTGTGAGGAAAAGACGAGTTAGTACATTTCAAACATGAAAAAGGTCATTTTCAAATCAACATGAAAAACCAAAATTCTAAAAGTATGAAACACAAAAAATTCTCACCAAAGAAGGAAAATGTATCGTCCTCGGCACCTTCCTCCATGCCTTGTGGTGCAACTGATGTCCCTTTCTCCATAAATGTACTCAATGGGAGCGTAATGTTGCAACCACACACACAAGTTGACCTGCTGTGAGGAAAAGACGAGTTAGTACATTTCAAACATGAAAAAGGTCATTTTCAAATCAACATGAAAAACCAAAATTCTAAAAGTATAAAATACAAAAAATTCTCACCAAAGAAGGAAAATGTATCGTCCTCGGCACCCTCCTCCATGCCCTGTGGTGCAACTGATGTCCCTTTCTCCATAAATGTACTCAATGGGAGCGTAATGTTGCAACCACACACACAAGTTGACCTGCTGTGAGGAAAAGACGAGTTAGTACATTTCAAACATGAAAAAGGTCATTTTGAAATCAACATGAAAAACCAAAATTCTAAAAGTATAAAATACAAAAAATTCTCACCAAAGAAGGAAAATGTATCGTCCTCGGCACCCTCCTCCATGCCCTGTGGTGCAACTGATGTCCCTTTCTCCATAAATGTACTCAATGGGAGCGTAATGTTGCAACCACACACACAAGTTGACCTGCTGTGAGGAAAAGACGAGTTAGTACATTTCAAACATGAAAAAGGTCATTCTGAAATCAACATGAAAAACCAAAATTCTAAGAAGTATAAAACACAAAAAAATTCTCACCAAAGAAGGAAAATGTATCATGCTTGGCACCCTCCTCCCTGCCCTGTGGTGCAACTGATGTCCCTTTCTCCATAAATGTACTCAATGGGAGCGTAATGTTGCAACCACACACACAAGTTGACCTGCTGTGAGGAAAAGACGAGTTAGTACATTTCAAACATGAAAAAGGTCATTTTGAAATCAACATGAAAAACCAAAATTCTAAAAGTATGAAACACAAAAAATTCTCACCAGAGAAGGAAAATGTATCGTGATCGGCACACTCCTCCATGCCCTGTGGTGCAACTGATGTCCCTTTCTCCATAAATGTACTCAATGGGAGCGTAATGTTGCAACCACACACACAAGTTGACCTGCTGTGAGGAAAAGACGAGTTAGTACATTTCAAACATGAAAAAGGTCATTTTGAAATCAACATGAAAAACCAAAATTCTAAAAGTATGAAACACAAAAAATTCTCACCAAAGAATGAAAATGTATCGTGCTCGGCACCCTCCTCCATGCCCTGTGGTGCAACTGATGTCCCTTTCTCCATAAATGTACTCAATGGGAGCGTAATGTTGCAACCACACACACAAGTTGACCTGCTGTGAGGAAAAGACGAGTTAGTACATTTCAAACATGAAAAAGGTCATTCTGAAATCAACATGAAAAACCAAAATTCTAAGAAGTATAAAACACAAAAAAATTCTCACCAAAGAAGGAAAATGTATCGTCCTCGGCACCCTCCTCCATGCCCTGTGGTGCAACTGATGTCCCTTTCTCCATAAATGTACTCAATGGGAGCGTAATGTTGCAACCACACACACAAGTTGACCAGCTGTGAGGAAAAGACGAGTTAGTACATTTCAAACATGAAAAAGGTCATTTTGAAATCAACATGAAAAACCAAAATTCTAAAAGTATGAAACACAAAAAATTCTCACCAAAGAAGGAAAATGTATCGTGATCGGCACACTCCTCCATGCCCTGTGGTGCAACTGATGTCCCTTTCTCCATAAATGTACTCAATGGGAGCGTAATGTTGCAACCACACACACAAGTTGACCTGCTGTGAGGAAAAGACGAGTTAGTACATTTCAAACATGAAAAAGGTCATTTTGAAATCAACATGAAAAACCAAAATTCTAAAAGTATGAAACACAAAAAATTCTCACCAAAGAATGAAAATGTATCGTGCTCGGCACCCTCCTCCATGCCCTGTGGTGCAACTGATGTCCCTTTCTCCATAAATGTACTCAATGGGAGCGTAATGTTGCAACCACACACACAAGTTGACCTGCTGTGAGGAAAAGACGAGTTAGTACATTTCAAACATGAAAAAGGTCATTCTGAAATCAACATGAAAAACCAAAATTCTAAGAAGTATAAAACACAAAAAAATTCTCACCAAAGAAGGAAAATGTATCATGCTTGGCACCCTCCTCCCTGCCCTGTGGTGCAACTGATGTCCCTTTCTCCATAAATGTACTCAATGGGAGCGTAATGTTGCAACCACACACACAAGTTGACCTGCTGTGAGGAAAAGACGAGCTAGTACATTTCAAACATAAAAAAGGTCATTTTGAAATCAACATGAAAAACCAATAATCTAAAAGTATGAAACACAAAAAACTCTCACCAAAGAAGGAAAATGTATCGTGCTTGGCAGCCTCCTCCCTGCCCTGTGGTGCAACTGATGTCCCTTTCTCCATAAATGTACTCAATGGGAGCGTAATGTTGCAACCACACACACAAGTTGACCTGCTGTGAGGAAAAGACGAGTTAGTACATTTCAAGCATGATAAAGGTCATTTTGAAATCAACATGAAAAACCAAAATTCTAAAAGTATAAAATACAAAAAATTCTCACCAAAGAAGGAAAATAAATCGTCCTCGGCACCCTCCTCCATGCCCTGTGGTGCAACTGATGTCCCTTTCTCCATAAATGTACTCAATGGGAGCGTAATGTTGCAACCACACACACAAGTTGACCTGCTGTGAGGAAAGGACGAGTTAGTACATTTCAAACATGAAAAAGGTCATTTTGAAATCAACATGAAAAACCAAAATTCTAAAAGTATAAAATACAAAAAAATCTCACCAAAGAAGGAAAATGTATCGTGCTCGGCACCCTCCTCCATGCCCTGTGGTGCAACTGATGTCCCTTTCTCCATAAATGTACTCAATGGGATCGTAATGTTGCAACCACACACACAAGTTGACCTGCTGTGAGGAAAAGACGAGTTAGTACATTTCAAACATGAAAAAGGTCATTTTGAAATCAACATGAAAAACCAAAATTCTAAAAGTATGAAACACAAAAAATTCTCACCAAAGAATGAAAATGTATCGTGCTCGGCACCCTCCTCCATGCCCTGTGGTGCAACTGATGTCCCTTTCTCCATAAATGTACTCAATGGGAGCGTAATGTTGCAACCACACACACAAGTTGACCTGCTGTGAGGAAAAGATGAGTTAGTACATTTCAAACATGAAAAAGGTCATTTTGAAATCAACATGAAAAACCAAAATTCTAAAAGTATGAAACACAAAAAATTCTCACCAAAGAATGAAAATGTATCGTGCTCGGCACCCTCCTCCATGCCCTGTGGTGCAACTGATGTCCCTTTCTCCATAAATGTACTCAATGGGAGCGTAATGTTGCAACCACACACACAAGTTGACCTGCTGTGAGGAAAAGACGAGTTAGTACATTTCAAACATGAAAAAGGTCATTTTGAAATCAACATGAAAAACCAAAATTCTAAAAGTATGAAACACAAAAATTCTCACCAAAGAATGAAAATGTATCGTGCTCGGCACCCTCCTCCATGCCCTGTGGTGCAACTGATGTCCCTTTCTCCATAAATGTACTCAATGGGAGCGTAATGTTGCAACCACACACACAAGTTGACCTGCTGTGAGGAAAAGACGAGTTAGTACATTTCAAACATGAAAAAGGTCATTTTGAAATCAACATGAAAAACCAAAATTCTAAAAGTATGAAACACAAAAAATTCTCACCAAAGAATGAAAATGTATCGTGCTCGGCACCCTCCTCCATGCCCTGTGGTGCAACTGATGTCCCTTTCTCCATAAATGTACTCAATGGGAGCGTAATGTTGCAACCACACACACAAGTTGACCTGCTGTGAGGAAAAGACGAGTTAGTACATTTCAAACATGAAAAAGGTCATTTTGAAATCAACATGAAAAACCAAAATTCTAAAAGTATGAAACACAAAAAATTCTCACCAAAGAATGAAAATGTATCGTGCTCGGCACCCTCCTCCATGCCCTGTGGTGCAACTGATGTCCCTTTCTCCATAAATGTACTCAATGGGAGCGTAATGTTGCAACCACACACACAAGTTGACCTGCTGTGAGGAAAAGACGAGTTAGTACATTTCAAACATGAAAAAGGTCATTTTGAAATCAACATGAAAAACCAAAATTCTAAAAGTATGAAACACAAAAAATTCTCACCAAAGAATGAAAATGTATCGTGCTCGGCACCCTCCTCCATGCCCTGTGGTGCAACTGATGTCCCTTTCTCCATAAATGTACTCAATGGGAGCGTAATGTTGCAACCACACACACAAGTTGACCTGCTGTGAGGAAAAGACGAGTTAGTACATTTCAAACATGAAAAAGGTCATTTTGAAATCAACATGAAAAACCAAAATTCTAAAAGTATGAAACACAAAAAATTCTCACCAAAGAATGAAAATGTATCGTGCTCGGCACCCTCCTCCATGCCCTTTGGTGCAACTGATGTCCCTTTCTCCATAAATGTACTCAATGGGAGCGTAATGTTGCAACCACACACACAAGTTGACCTGCTGTGAGGAAAAGACGAGTTAGTACATTTCAAACATGAAAAAGGTCATTTTGAAATCAACATGAAAAACCAAAATTCTAAAAGTATGAAACACAAAAAATTCTCACCAAAGAAGGAAAATGTATCGTGCTCGGCACCCTCCTCCATGCCCTGTGGTGCAACTGATGTCCCTTTCTCCATAAATGTACTCAATGGGAGCGTAATGTCGCAACCACACACACACAAGTTGACCTGCTGTGAGGAAAAGACGAGTTAGTACATTTCAAACATGAAAAAGGTCATTTTGAAATCAACATGAAAAACAAAAATTCTAAAAGTATAAAATACAAAAAAATCTCACCAAAGAAGGAAAATGTATCGTGCTCGGCACCCTCCTCCATGCCCTGTGGTGCAACTGATGTCCCTTTCTCCATAAATGTACTCAATGGGAGCGTAATGTTGCAACCACACCCACAAGTTGACCTGCTGTGAGGAAAAGACGAGTTAGTACATTTCAAACATGAAAAAGGTCATTTTGAAATCAACATGAAAAACCAAAATTCTAAAAGTATGAAACACAAAAAATTCTCACCAAAGAATGAAAATGTATCGTGCTCGGCACCCTCCTCCATGCCCTGTGGTGCAACTGATGTCCTTTTCTCCATAAATGTACTCAATGGGAGCGTAATGTTGCAACCACACACACAAGTTGACCTGCTGTGAGGAAAAGACGAGTTAGTACATTTCAAACATGAAAAAGGTCATTTTGAAATCAACATGAAAAACCAAAATTCTAAAAGTATGAAACACAAAAAATTCTCACCAAAGAATGAAAATGTATCGTGCTCGGCACCCTCCTCCATGCCCTGTGGTGCAACTGATGTCCCTTTCTCCATAAATGTACTCAATGGGAGCGTAATGTTGCAACCACACACACAAATTGACCTGCTGTGAGGAAAAGACGAGTTAGTACATTTCAAACATGAAAAAGGTCATTTTGAAATCAACATGAAAAACCAAAATTCTAAAAGTATAAAACACAAAAAATTCTCACCCAAGAATGAAAATGTATCGTGCTCGGCACCCTCCTCCATGCCCTGTGGTGCAACTGATGTCCCTTTCTCCATAAATGTACTCAATGGGAGCGTAATGTTGCAACCACACACACAAGTTGACCTGCTGTGAGGAAAAGACGAGTTAGCACATTTCAAACATGAAAAAGGTCATTTTGAAATCAACATGAAAAACCAAAATTCTAAAAGTATGAAACACAAAAAATTTTCACCAAAGAAGGAAAATGTATCGTGCTCGGCACCCTCCTCCATGCCCTGTGGTGCAACTGATGTCCCTTTCTCCATAAATGTACTCAATGGGAGCGTAATGTTGCAACCACACACACAAGTTGACCTGCTGTGAGGAAAAGACGAGTTAGTACATTTCAAACATGAAAAAGGTCATTTTGAAATCAACATGAAGAACCAAAATTCTAAAAGTATAAAATACAAAAAATTCTCACCAAAGAAGGAAAATGTATCGTCCTCGGCACCCTCCTCCATGCCTTGTGGTGCAACTGATTTCCCTTTCTCCATAAATGTACTCAATGGGAGCGTAATGTTGCAACCACACACACAAGTTGACCTGCTGTGTATAAAAGTCGAGTTAGTACATTTCAAACATGAAAAAGGTCATTTTGAAATCAACATGAAAAACCAAAATTCTAAAAGTATAAAATACAAAAAATTCTCTCCAAAGAAGGAAAATGTATCGTGCTCGGCACCCTCCTCCATGCCCTGTGGTGCAACTGATGTCCCTTTCTCCATAAATGTACTCAATGGGAGCGTAATGTTGCAACCACACACACAAGTTGACCTGCTGTGAGGAAAAGACGAGTTAGTACATTTCAAACATGAAAAAGGTCATTTTGAAATCAACATGAAAAACCAAAATTCTAAAAGTATGAAACACAAAAAATTCTCACCAAAGAAGGAAAATGTATCGTGCTCGGCACCCTCCTCCATGCCCTGTGGTGCAACTGATGTCCCTTTCTCCATAAATGTACTCAGTGGGAGCGTAATGTTGCAACCACACACACAAGTTGACCTGCTGTGTATAAAAGTCGAGTTAGTACATTTCAAACATGAAAAAGGTCATTTTGAAATCAACATGAAAAACCAAAATTCTAAAAGTATAATATACAAAAAATTCTCTCCAAAGAAGGAAAATGTATCGTGCTCGGCACCCTCCTCCATGCCCTGTGGTGCAACTGATGTCCCTTTCTCCATAAATGTACTCAATGGGAGCGTAATGTTGCAACCACACACACAAGTTGACCTGCTGTGAGGAAAAGACGAGTTAGTACATTTCAAACATGAAAAAGGTCATTTTGAAATCAACATGAAAAACCAAAATTCTAAAAGTATGAAACACAAAAAATTCTCACCAAAGAAGGAAAATGTATCGTGCTCGGCACCCTCCTCCTTGCCCTGTGGTGCAACTGATGTCCCTTTCTCCATAAATGTACTCAATGGGATCGTAATGTTGCAACCACACACACAAGTTGACCTGCTGTGAGGAAAAGACGAGTTAGTACATTTCAAACATGAAAAAGGTCATTTTGAAATCAACATGAAAAACCAAAATTCTAAAAGTATGAAACACAAAAAATTCTCTCCAAAGAAGGAAAATGTATCGTGCTCGGCACCCTCCTCCATGCCCTGTGGTGCAACTGATGTCCCTTTCTCCATAAATGTACTCAATGGGAGCGTAATGTTGCAACCACACACACAAGTTGACCTGCTGTGAGGAAAAGACGAGTTAGTACATTTCAAACATGAAAAAGGTCATTTTGAAATCAACATGAAAAACCAAAATTCTAAAAGTATGAAACACAAAAAATTTTCACCAAAGAAGGAAAATGTATCGTGCTCGGCACCCTCCTCCATGCCCTGTGGTGCAACTGATGTCCCTTTCTCCATAAATGTACTCAATGGGAGCGTAATGTTGCAACCACACACACAAGTTGACCTGCTGTGAGGAAAAGACGAGTTAGTACATTTCAAACATGAAAAAGGTCATTTTGAAATCAACATGAAAAACCAAAATTCTAAAAGTATGAAACACAAAAAATTTTCACCAAAGAAGGAAAATGTATCGTGCTCGGCACCCTCCTCCATGCCCTGTGGTGCAACTGATGTCCCTTTCTCCATAAATGTACTCAATGGGAGCGTAATGTTGCAACCACACACACAAGTTGACCTGCTGTGAGGAAAAGACGAGTTAGTACATTTCAAACATGAAAAAGGTCATTTTGAAATCAACATGAAAAACCAAAATTCTAAAAGTATGAAACACAAAAAATTTTCACCAAAGAAGGAAAATGTATCGTCCTCGGCACCCTCCTCCATGCCTTGTGGTGCAACTGATTTCCCTTTCTCCATAAATGTACTCAATGGGAGCGTAATGTTGCAACCACACACACAAGTTGACCTGCTGTGAGGAAAAGACGAGTTAGTACATTTCAAACATGAAAAAGGTCATTTTGAAATCAACATGAAAAACCAAAATTCTAAAAGTATAAAATACAAAAAATTCTCTCCAAACAAGGAAAATGTATCGTGCTCGGCACCCTCCTCCATGCCTTGTGGTGCAACTGATTTCCCTTTCTCCATAAATGTACTCAATGGGAGCGTAATGTTGCAACCACACACACAAGTTGACCTGCTGTGAGGAAAAGACGAGTTAGTACATTTCAAACATGAAAAAGGTCATTTTGAAATCAACATGAAAAACCAAAATTCTAAAAGTATGAAACACAAAAAATTCTCTCCAAAGAAGGAAAATGTATCGTGCTCGGCACCCTCCTCCATGCCCTGTGGTGCAACTGATGTCCCTTTCTCCATAAATGTACTCAATGGGAGCGTAATGTTGCAACCACACACACAAGTTGACCTGCTGTGAGGAAAAGACGAGTTAGTACATTTCAAACATGAAAAAGGTCATTTTGAAATCAACATGAAAAACCAAAATTCTAAAAGTATGAAACACAAAAAATTCTCACCAAAGAAGGAAAATGTATCGTCCTCGGCACCCTACTCCATGCCCTGTGGTGCAACTGATGTCCCTTTCTCCATAAATGTACTCAATGGGAGCGTAATGTTGCAAGCACACACACAAGTTGACCTGCTGTGAGGAAAAGACGAGTTAGTACATTTCCAACATGAAAAAGGTCATTTTGAAATCAACATGAAAAACCAAAATTCTAAAAGTATAAAATACAAAAAATTCTCTCCAAAGAAGGAAAATGTATCGTGCTCGGCACCCTCCTCCATGCCTTGTGGTGCAACTGATTTCCCTTTCTCCATAAATGTACTCAATGGGAGCGTAATGTTGCAACCACACACACAAGTTGACCTGCTGTGAGGAAAAGACGAGTTAGTACATTTCAAACATGAAAAAGGTCATTTTGAAATCAACATGAAAAACCAAAATTCTAAAAGTATAAAATACAAAAAATTCTCACCAAAGAAGGAAAATGTATCGTCCTCGGCACCCTACTCCATGCCCTGTGGTGCAACTGATGTCCCTTTCTCCATAAATGTACTCAATGGGAGCGTAATGTTGCAAGCACACACACAAGTTGACCTGCTGTGAGGAAAAGACGAGTTAGTACATTTCCAACATGAAAAAGGTCATTTTGAAATCAACATGAAAAACCAAAATTCTAAAAGTATAAAATACAAAAAATTCTCTCCAAAGAAGGAAAATGTATCGTGCTCGGCACCCTCATCCATGCCTTGTGGTGCAACTGATGTCCCTTTCTCCATAAATGTACTCAATGGGAGCGTAATGTTGCAACCACACACACAAGTTGACCTGCTGTGAGGAAAAGACGAGTTAGTACATTTCCAACATGAAAAAGGTCATTTTGAAATCAACATGAAAAACCAAAATTCTAAAAGTATAAAATACAAAAAATTCTCCCCAAAGAAGGAAAATGTATGGTGCTCGGCACCCTCCTCCATGCCCTGTGGTGCAACTGATGTCCCTTTCTCCATAAATGTACTCAATGGGAGCGTAATGTTGCAACCACACACACAAGTTGACCTGCTGTGAGGAAAAGACGAGTTAGTACATTTCAAACATGAAAAAGGTCATTTTGAAATCAACATGAAAAACCAAAATTCTAAAAGTATAAAATAGAAAAAATTCTCTCCAAAGAAGGAAAATGTATCGTGCTCGGCACCCTCCTCCATGCCTTGTGGTGCAACTGATTTCCCTTTCTCCATAAATGTACTCAATGGGAGCGTAATGTTGCAACCACACACACAAGTTGACCTGCTGTGAGGAAAAGACGAGTTAGTACATTTCAAACATGAAAAAGGTCATTTTGAAATCAACATGAAAAACCAAAATTCTAAAAGTATGAAACACAAAAAATTCTCACCAAAGAAGGAAAATGTATCGTCCTCGGCACCCTCCTCCATGCCCTGTGGTGCAACTGATGTCCCTTTCTCCATAAATGTACTCAATGGGAGCGTAATGTTGCAAGCACACACACAAGTTGACCTGCTGTGAGGAAAAGACGAGTTAGTACATTTCCAACATGAAAAAGGTCATTTTGAAATCAACATGAAAAACCAAAATTCTAAAAGTATAAAATACAAAAAATTCTCTCCAAAGAAGGAAAATGTGTCGTGCTCGGCACCCTCCTCCTTGCCCTGTGGTGCAACTGATGTCCCTTTCTCCATAAATGTACTCAATGGGAGCGTAATGTTGCAACCACACACACAAGTTGACCTGCTGTGAGGAAAAGACGAGTTAGTACATTTCAAACATGAAAAAGGTCATTTTGAAATCAACATGAAAAACCAAAATTCTAAAAGTATGAAACACAAAAATTCTCACCAAAGAAGGAAAATGTATCGTCCTCGGCACCCTACTCCATGCCCTGTGGTGCAACTGATGTCCCTTTCTCCATAAATGTACTCAATGGGAGCGTAATGTTGCAAGCACACACACAAGTTGACCTGCTGTGAGGAAAAGACGAGTTAGTACATTTCCAACATGAAAAAGGTCATTTTGAAATCAACATGAAAAACCAAAATTCTAAAAGTATAAAATACAAAAAATTCTCTCCAAAGAAGGAAAATGTATCATGCTCGGCACCCTCCTCCATGCCCTGTGGTGCAACTGATGTCCCTTTCTCCATAAATGTACTCAATGGGAGCGTAATGTTGCAAGCACACACACAAGTTGACCTGCTGTGAGGAAAACACGAGTTAGTACATTTCAAACATGAAAAAGGTCATTTTGAAATCAACATGAAAAACCAAAATTCTAAAAGTATGAAACACAAAAAATTCTCTCCAAAGAAGGAAAATGTATCGTGCTCGGCACCCTCCTCCATGCCCTGTGGTGCAACTGATGTCCCTTTCTCCATAAATGTACTCAATGGGAGCGTAATGTTGCAAGCACACACACAAGTTGACCTGCTGTGAGGAAAACACGAGTTAGTACATTTCCAACATGAAAAAGGTCATTTTGAAATCAACATGAAAAACCAAAATTCTAAAAGTATAAAATACAAAAAATTCTCTCCAAAGAAGGAAAATGTATCGTCCTCGGCACCCTACTCCATGCCCTGTGGTGCAACTGATGTCCCTTTCTCCATAAATGTACTCAATGGGAGCGTAATGTTGCAACCACACACACAAGTTGACCTGCTGTGAGGAAAACACGAGTTAGTACATTTCAAACATGAAAAAGGTCATTTTGAAATCAACATGAAAAACCAAAATTCTAAAAGTATGAAACACAAAAAATTCTCTACAAAGAAGGAAAATGTATCGTGCTCGGCACCCTCCTCCATGCCCTGTGGTGCAACTGATGTCCCTTTCTCCATAAATGTACTCAATGGGAGCGTAATGTTGCAAGCACACACACAAGTTGACCTGCTGTGAGGAAAAGACGAGTTAGTACATTTCCAACATGAAAAAGGTCATTTTGAAATCAACATGAAAAACCAAAATTCTAAAAGTATAAAATACAAAAAATTCTCTCCAAAGAAGGAAAATGTATCGTGCTCGGAACCCTCCTCCATGCCCTGTGGTGCAACTGATGTCCCTTTCTCCATAAATGTACTCAATGGGAGCGTAATGTTGCAAGCACACACACAAGTTGACCTGCTGTGAGGAAAACACGAGTTAGTACATTTCAAACATGAAAAAGGTCATTTTGAAATCAACATGAAAAACCAAAATTCTAAAAGTATAAAATACAAAAAATTCTCTCCAAAGAAGGAAAATGTATCGTGCTCGGCACCCTCCTCCATGCCCTGTGGTGCAACTGATGTCCCTTTCTCCATAAATGTACTCAATGGGAGCGTAATGTTGCAACCACACACACAAGTTGACCTGCTGTGAGGAAAAGACGAGTTAGTACATTTCCAACATGAAAAAGGTCATTTTGAAATCAACATGAAAAACCAAAATTCTAAAAGTATAAAATACAAAAAATTCTCTCCAAAGAAGGAAAATGTATCGTCCTCGGCACCCTCCTCCATGCCATGTGGTGCAACTGATGTCCCTTTCTCCATAAATGTACTCAATGGGAGCGTAATGTTGCAAGCACACACACAAGTTGACCTGCTGTGAGGAAAAGACGAGTTAGTACATTTCCAACATGAAAAAGGTCATTTTGAAATCAACATGAAAAACCAAAATTCTAAAAGTATAAAATACAAAAAATTCTCTCCAAAGAAGGAAAATGTATCGTCCTCGGCACCCTCCTCCATGCCATGTGGTGCAACTGATGTCCCTTTCTCCATAAATGTACTCAATGGGAGCGTAATGTTGCAAGCACACACACAAGTTGACCTGCTGTGAGGAAAAGACGAGTTAGTACATTTCCAACATGAAAAAGGTCATTTTGAAATCAACATGAAAAACCAAAATTCTAAAAGTATAAAATACAAAAAATTCTCTCCAAAGAAGGAAAATGTATCGTCCTCGGCACCCTCCTCCATGCCATGTGGTGCAACTGATGTCCCTTTCTCCATAAATGTACTCAATGGGAGCGTAATTTTGCAAGCACACACACAAGTTGACCTGCTGTGAGGAAAAGACGAGTTAGTACATTTCAAACATGAAAAAGGTCATTTTGAAATCAACATGAAAAACCAAAATTCTAAAAGTATAAAATACAAAAAATTCTCTCCAAAGAAGGAAAATGTATCGTCCTCGGCACCCTCCTCCATGCCATGTGGTGCAACTGATGTCCCTTTCTCCATAAATGTACTCAATGGGAGCGTAATTTTGCAAGCACACACACAAGTTGACCTGCTGTGAGGAAAAGACGAGTTAGTACATTTCAAACATGAAAAAGGTCATTTTGAAATCAACATGAAAAACCAAAATTCTAAAAGTATAAAATACAAAAAATTCTCTCCAAAGAAGGAAAATGTATCGTCCTCGGCACCCTCCTCCATGCCATGTGGTGCAACTGATGTCCCTTTCTCCATAAATGTACTCAATGGGAGCGTAATGTTGCAAGCACACACACAAGTTGACCTGCTGTGAGGAAAAGACGAGTTAGTACATTTCCAACATGAAAAAGGTCATTTTGAAATCAACATGAAAAATCAAAATTCTAAAAGTATAAAATACAAAAAATTCTCTCCAAAGAAGGAAAATGTATCGTCCTCGGCACCCTCCTCCATGCCATGTGGTGCAACTGATGTCCCTTTCTCCATAAATGTACTCAATGGGAGCGTAATGTTGCAAGCACACACACAAGTTGACCTGCTGTGAGGAAAAGACGAGTTAGTACATTTCCAACATGAAAAAGGTCATTTTGAAATCAACATGAAAAACCAAAATTCTAAAAGTATAAAATACAAAAAATTCTCTCCAAAGAAGGAAAATGTATCGTCCTCGGCACCCTCCTCCATGCCATGTGGTGCAACTGATGTCCCTTTCTCCATAAATGTACTCAATGGGAGCGTAATGTTGCAAGCACACACACAAGTTGACCTGCTGTGAGGAAAAGACGAGTTAGTACATTTCCAACATGAAAAAGGTCATTTTGAAATCAACATGAAAAACCAAAATTCTAAAAGTATAAAATACAAAAAATTCTCTCCAAAGAAGGAAAATGTATCGTCCTCGGCACCCTCCTCCATGCCATGTGGTGCAACTGATGTCCCTTTCTCCATAAATGTACTCAATGGGAGCGTAATGTTGCAAGCACACACACAAGTTGACCTGCTGTGAGGAAAAGACGAGTTAGTACATTTCAAACATGAAAAAGGTCATTTTGAAATCAACATGAAAAACCAAAATTCTAAAAGTATAAAATACAAAAAATTCTCTCCAAAGAAGGAAAATGTATCGTCCTCGGCACCCTCCTCCATGCCATGTGGTGCAACTGATGTCCCTTTCTCCATAAATGTACTCAATGGGAGCGTAATGTTGCAAGCACACACACAAGTTGACCTGCTGTGAGGAAAAGACGAGTTAGTACATTTCCAACATGAAAAAGGTCATTTTGAAATCAACATGAAAAACCAAAATTCTAAAAGTATAAAATACAAAAAAATTCTCTCCAAAGAAGGAAAATGTATCGTCCTCGGCACCCTCCTCCATGCCATGTGGTGCAACTGATGTCCCTTTCTCCATAAATGTACTCAATGGGAGCGTAATGTTGCAAGCACACACACAAGTTGACCTGCTGTGAGGAAAAGACGAGTTAGTACATTTCCAACATGAAAAAGGTCATTTTGAAATCAACATGAAAAACCAAAATTCTAAAAGTATAAAATACAAAAAATTCTCTCCAAAGAAGGAAAATGTATCGTCCTCGGCACCCTCCTCCATGCCATGTGGTGCAACTGATGTCCCTTTCTCCATAAATGTACTCAATGGGAGCGTAATGTTGCAAGCACACACACAAGTTGACCTGCTGTGAGGAAAAGACGAGTTAGTACATTTCAAACATGAAAAAGGTCATTTTGAAATCAACATGAAAAACCAAAATTCTAAAAGTATAAAATACAAAAAATTCTCTCCAAAGAAGGAAAATGTATCGTCCTCGGCACCCTCCTCCATGCCATGTGGTGCAACTGATGTCCCTTTCTCCATAAATGTACTCAATGGGAGCGTAATGTTGCAAGCACACACACAAGTTGACCTGCTGTGAGGAAAAGACGAGTTAGTACATTTCAAACATGAAAAAGGTCATTTTGAATTCAACATGAAATACCAAAATTCTAAAAGTATAAAATACAAAAAATTCTCTCCAAAGAAGGAAAATGTATCGTCCTCGGCACCCTCCTCCATGCCATGTGGTGCAACTGATGTCCCTTTCTCCATAAATGTACTCAATGGGAGCGTAATGTTGCAAGCACACACACAAGTTGACCTGCTGTGAGGAAAAGACGAGTTAGTACATTTCCAACATGAAAAAGGTCATTTTGAAATCAACATGAAAAACCAAAATTCTAAAAGTATGAAACACAAAAAATTCTCACCAAAGAAGGAAAATGTATCGTCCTCGGCACCCTACTCCATGCCCTGTGGTGCAACTGATGTCCCTTTCTCCATAAATGTACTCAATGGGAGCGTAATGTTGCAACCACACACACAAGTTGACCTGCTGTGAGGAAAAGACGAGTTAGTACATTTCAAACATGAAAAAGGTCATTTTGAAATCAACATGAAAAACCAAAATTCTAAAAGTATAAAATACAAATAATTCTCTCCAAAGAAGGAAAATGTATTGTGCTCGGCACTCTCCTCCATGCCATGTGGTGCAACTGATGTCCCTTTCTCCATAAATGTACTCAATGGGAGCGTAATGTTGCAAGCACACACACAAGTTGACCTGCTGTGAGGAAAAGACGAGTTAGTACATTTCCAACATGAAAAAGGTCATTTTGAAATCAACATGAAAAACCAAAATTCTAAAAGTATGAAACACAAAAAATTCTCACCAAAGAAGGAAAATGTATAGTCCTCGGCACCCTACTCCATGCCCTGTGGTGCAACTGATGTCCCTTTCTCCATAAATGTACTCAATGGGAGCGTAATGTTGCAACCACACACACAAGTTGACCTGCTGTGAGGAAAAGACGAGTTAGTACATTTCAAACATGAAAAAGGTCATTTTGAAATCAACATGAAAAACCAAAATTCTAAAAGTATAAAATACAAAAAATTCTCTCCAAAGAAGGAAAATGTATCGTGCTCGGCACCCTCCTCCATGCCATGTGGTGCAACTGATGTCCCTTTCTCCATAAATGTACTCAATGGGAGCGTAATGTTGCAAGCACACACACAAGTTGACCTGCTGTGAGGAAAAGACGAGTTAGTACATTTCCAACATGAAAAAGGTCATTTTGAAATCAACATGAAAAACCAAAATTCTAAAAGTATAAAATAAAAAAATTCTCTCCAAAGAAGGAAAATGTATCGTCCTCGGCACCCTCCTCCATGCCATGTGGTGCAACTGATGTCCCTTTCTCCATAAATGTACTCAATGGGAGCGTAATGTTGCAACCACACACACAAGTTGACCTGCTGTGAGGAAAAGACGAGTTAGTACATTTCAAACATGAAAAAGGTCATTTTGAAATCAACATGAAAAACCAAAATTCTAAAAGTATAAAATACAAAAAATTCTCTCCAAAGAAGGAAAATGTATCGTCCTCGGCACCCTCCTCCATGCCATGTGGTGCAACTGATGTCCCTTTCTCCATAAATGTACTCAATGGGAGCGTAATGTTGCAACCACACACACAAGTTGACCTGCTGTGAGGAAAAGACGAGTTAGTACATTTCAGACATGAAAAAGGTCATTTTGAAATCAACATGAAAAACCAAAATTCTAAAAGTATAAAATACAAAAAATTCTCTCCAAAGAAGGAAAATGTATCGTGCTCGGCACCCTCCTCCATGCCCTGTGGTGCAACTGATGTCCCTTTCTCCATAAATGTACTCAATGGGAGCGTAATGTTGCAACCACACACACAAGTTGACCTGCTGTGAGGAAAAGACGAGTTAGTACATTTCAGACATGAAAAAGGTCATTTTGAAATCAACATGAAAAACCAAAATTCTAAAAGTATAAAATACAAAAAATTCTCTCCAAAGAAGGAAAATGTATAGTCCTCGGCACCCTACTCCATGCCCTGTGGTGCAACTGATGTCCCTTTCTCCATAAATGTACTCAATGGGAGCGTAATGTTGCAACCACACACACAAGTTGACCTGCTGTGAGGAAAAGACGAGTTAGTACATTTCAAACATGAAAAAGGTCATTTTGAAATCAACATGAAAAACCAAAATTCTAAAAGTATAAAATACAAAAAATTCTCTCCAAAGAAGGAAAATGTATCGTCCTCGGCACCCTCCTCCATGCCATGTGGTGCAACTGATGTCCCTTTCTCCATAAATGTACTCAATGGGAGCGTAATGTTGCAACCACACACACAAGTTGACCTGCTGTGAGGAAAAGACGAGTTAGTACATTTCAGACATGAAAAAGGTCATTTTGAAATCAACATGAAAAACCAAAATTCTAAAAGTATAAAATACAAAAAATTCTCTCCAAAGAAGGAAAATGTATAGTCCTCGGCACCCTACTCCATGCCCTGTGGTGCAACTGATGTCCCTTTCTCCATAAATGTACTCAATGGGAGCGTAATGTTGCAACCACACACACAAGTTGACCTGCTGTGAGGAAAAGACGAGTTAGTACATTTCAAACATGAAAAAGGTCATTTTGAAATCAACATGAAAAACCAAAATTCTAAAAGTATAAAATACAAAAAATTCTCTCCAAAGAAGGAAAATGTATCGTCCTCGGCACCCTCCTCCATGCCATGTGGTGCAACTGATGTCCCTTTCTCCATAAATGTACTCAATGGGAGCGTAATGTTGCAACCACACACACAAGTTGACCTGCTGTGAGGAAAAGACGAGTTAGTACATTTCAGACATGAAAAAGGTCATTTTGAAATCAACATGAAAAACCAAAATTCTAAAAGTATAAAATACAAAAAATTCTCTCCAAAGAAGGAAAATGTATCGTGCTCGGCACCCTCCTCCATGCCCTGTGGTGCAACTGATGTCCCTTTCTCCATAAATGTACTCAATGGGAGCGTAATGTTGCAAGCACACACACAAGTTGACCTGCTGTGAGGAAAAGACGAGTTAGTACATTTCAAACATGAAAAAGGTCATTTTGAAATCAACATGAAAAACCAAAATTCTAAAAGTATAAAATACAAAAAATTCTCTCCAAAGAAGGAAAATGTATCGTCCTCGGCACCCTCCTCCATGCCATGTGGTGCAACTGATGTCCCTTTCTCCATAAATGTACTCAATGGGAGCGTAATGTTGCAAGCACACACACAAGTTGACCTGCTGTGAGGAAAAGACGAGTTAGTACATTTCCAACATGAAAAAGTTCATTTTGAAATCAACATGAAAAACCAAAATTCTAAAAGTATAAAATACAAAAAATTCTCTCCAAAGAAGGAAAATGTATCGTGCTCGGCACCCTCCTCCATGCCATGTGGTGCAACTGATGTCCCTTTCTCCATAAATGTACTCAATGGGAGCGTAATGTTGCAAGCACACACACAAGTTGACCTGCTGTGAGGAAAAGACGAGTTAGTACATTTCCAACATGAAAAAGGTCATTTTGAAATCAACATGAAAAACCAAAATTCTAAAAGTATAAAATACAAAAAATTCTCTCCAAAGAAGGAAAATGTATCGTGCTCGGCACCCTCCTCCATGCCCTGTGGTGCAACTGATGTCCCTTTCTCCATAAATGTACTCAATGGGAGCGTAATGTTGCAACCACACACACAAGTTGACCTGCTGTGAGGAAAAGACGAGTTAGTACATTTCAAACATGAAAAAGGTCATTTTGAAACCAACATGAAAAACCAAAATTCTAAAAGTATAAAATACAAAAAATTCTCTCCAAAGAAGGAAAATGTATCGTGCTCGGCACCCTCCTCCATGCCATGTGGTGCAACTGATGTCCCTTTCTCCATAATGTACTCAATGGGAGCGTAATGTTGCAAAGCACACACACAAGTTGACCTGCTGTGAGGAAAAGACGAGTTAGTACATTTCCAACATGAAAAAGGTCATTTTGAAATCAACATGAAAAACCAAAATTCTAAAAGTATAAAATACAAAAAATTCTCTCCAAAGAAGGAAAATGTATCGTGCTCGGCACCCTCCTCCATGCCCTGTGGTGCAACTGATGTCCCTTTCTCCATAAATGTACTCAATGGGAGCGTAATGTTGCAACCACACACACAAGTTGACCTGCTGTGAGGAAAAGACGAGTTAGTACATTTCAAACATGAAAAAGGTCATTTTGAAACCAACATGAAAAACCAAAATTCTAAAAGTATAAAATACAAAAAATTCTCTCCAAAGAAGGAAAATGTATCGTGCTCGGCACCCTCCTCTATGCCCTGTGGTGCAACTGATGTCCCTTTCTCCATAAATGTACTCAATGGGAGCGTAATGTTGCAACCACACACACAAGTTGACCTGCTGTGAGGAAAAGACGAGTTAGTACATTTCCAACATGAAAAAGGTCATTTTGAAATCAACATGAAAAACCAAAATTCTAAAAGTATAAAATACAAAAAATTCTCTCCAAAGAAGGAAAATGTATCGTGCTCGGCACCCTCCTCCATGCCATGTGGTGCAACTGATGTCCCTTTCTCCATAAATGTACTCAATGGGAGCGTAATGTTGCAAGCACACAAACAAGTTGACCTGCTGTGAGGAAAAGACGAGTTAGTACATTTCAAACATGAAAAGGTCATTTTGAAATCAACAATGAAAAACCAAAATTCTAAAGTATAAAATACAAAAAATTCTCTCCAAAGAAGGAAAATGTATCGTCCTCGGCACCCTCCTCCATGCCATGTGGGTGCAACTGATGTCCCTTTCTCCATAAATGTACTCAATGGGAGCGGTAATGTTGCAAGCACACACACAAGTTGACCTGCTGTGAGGAAAAGACGAGTTAGTACATTTCCAACATGAAAAAGGTCATTTTGAAATCAACATGAAAAACCAAAATTCTAAAAGTATAAAATAAAAAAATTCTCTCCAAAGAAGGAAAATGTATCGTCCTCGGCACCCTCCTCCATGCCATGTGGTGCAACTGATGTCCCCTTTCTCCATAAATGTACTCAATGGGAGCGTAATGTTGCAAGCACACACACAAGTTGACCTGCTGTGAGGAAAAGACGAGTTAGTACATTTCCAACATGAAAAAGGTCATTTTGAAATCAACATGAAAAACCAAAATTCTAAAAGTATAAAATAAAAAAATTCTCTCCAAAGAAGGGAAAATGTATCGTCCTCGGCACCCTCCTCCATGCCATGTGGTGCAACTGATGTCCCTTTCTCCATAAATGTACTCAATGGGAGCGTAATGTTGCAAGCACACACACAAGTTGGCCTGCTGTGAGGAAAAGACGAGTTAGTACATTTCCAACATGAAAAAGGTCATTTTGAAATCAACATGAAAAACCAAAATTCTAAAAGTATAAAATACAAAAAATTCTCTCCAAAGAAGGAAAATGTATCGTGCTCGGCACCCTCCTCCATGCCATGTGGTGCAACTGATGTCCCTTTCTCCATAAATGTACTCAATGGGAGCGTAATGTTGCAAGCACACACACAAGTTGACCTGCTGTGAGGAAAAGACGAGTTAGTACATTTCCAACATGAAAAAGGTCATTTTGAAATCAACATGAAAAACCAAAATTCTAAAAGTATAAAATAAAAAAATTCTCTCCAAAGAAGGAAAATGTATCGTCCTCGGCACCCTCCTCCATGCCATGTGGTGCAACTGATGTCCCTTTCTCCATAAATGTACTCAATGGGAGCGTAATGTTGCAAGCACACACACAAGTTGACCTGCTGTGAGGAAAAGACGAGTTAGTACATTTCCAACATGAAAAAGGTCATTTTGAAATCAACATGAAAAACCAAAATTCTAAAAGTATAAAATACAAAAAATTTCTCACCAAAGAAGGAAAATGTATCGTCCTCGGCACCCTACTCCATGCCCTGTGGTGCAACTGATGTCCCTTTCTCCATAAATGTACTCAATGGGAGCGTAATGTTGCAAGCACACACACAAGTTGGCCTGCTGTGAGGAAAAGACGAGTTAGTACATTTCCAACATGAAAAAAGGGTCATTTTGAAATCAACATGAAAAACCAAAATTCTAAAAGTATAAAATACAAAAAATTCTCTCCAAAGAAGGAAAAATGTATCGTCCTCGGCACCCTCCTCCATGCCATGTGGTGCAACTGATGTCCCTTTCTCCATAAATGTACTCAATGGGAGCGTAATGTTGCAAGCACACACACAAGTTGACCTGCTGTGAGGAAAAGACGAGTTAGTACATTTCAAACATGAAAAAGGTCATTTTGAAATCAACATGAAAAACCAAAATTCTAAAAGTATAAAATACAAAAATTCTCTCCAAAGAAGGAAAATGTATCGTCCTCGGCACCCTCCTCCATGCCATGTGGTGCAACTGATGTCCCTTTCTCCATAAATGTACTCAATGGGAGCGTAATGTTGCAACCACACACACAAGTTGACCTGCTGTGAGGAAAAGACGAGTTAGTACATTTCCAACATGAAAAAGGTCATTTTGAAATCAACATGAAAAACCAAAATTCTAAAAGTATAAAATAAAAAAATTCTCTCCAAAGAAGGAAAATGTATCGTGCTCGGCACCCTCCTCCATGCCATGTGGTGCAACTGATGTCCCTTTCTCCATAAATGTACTCAATGGGAGCGTAATGTTGCAAGCACACACACAAGTTTGACCTGCTGTGAGGAAAAGACGAGTTAGTACATATCCAACATGAAAAAGTTCATTTTGAAATCAACATGAAAAATCCAAAATTCTAAAAGTATAAAATACAAAAAATTCTCTCCAAAAAAGGAAAATGTATCGTGCTCGGCACCCTCCTCCATGCCATGTGGTGCAACTGATGTCCCTTTCTCCATAAATGTACTCAATGGGAGCGTAATGGTTGCAAGCACACACACAAGTTGACCTGCTGTGAGGAAAAGACGAGTTAGTACATTTCCAACATGAAAAAGGTCATTTTGAAATCAACATGAAAAACCAAAATTCTAAAAGTATAAAAATACAAAAAATTCTCTCCAAAGAAGGAAAATGTATCGTCCCTCGGCACCCTCCTCCATGCCATGTGGTGCAACTGATGTCCCTTTCTCCATAAATGTACTCAATGGGAGCGTAATGTTGCAAGCACACACACAAGTTGACCTGCTGTGAGGAAAAGACGAGTTAGTACATTTCCAACATGAAAAAGGTCAGTTTTGAAATCAACATGAAAAACCAAAATTCTAAAAGTATAAAATAAAAAAATTCTCTCCAAAGAAGGAAAATGTATCGTGCTCGGCACCCTCCTCCATGCCATGTGGTGCAACTGATGTCCCTTTCTCCATAAATGTACTCAATGGGAGCGTAATGTTGCAAAGCACACACACAAGTTGACCTGCTGTGAGGAAAAGACGAGTTAGTACATTTCCAACATGAAAAAGGTCATTTTGAAATCAACATCAAAAACCAAAATTCTAAAAGTATAAAATACAAAAAATTCTCTCCAAAGAAGGAAAATGTATCGTCCTCGGCACCCTCCTCCATGCCATGTGGTGCAACTGATGTCCCTTTCTCCATAAATGTACTCAATGGGAGCGTAATGTTGCAAGCACACACACAAGTTGACCTGCTGTGAGGAAAAGACGAGTTTAGTACATTTCCAACATGAAAAAGGTCATTTTGAAATCAACATGAAAAACCAAAATTCTAAAAGTATAAAATAAAAAATTCTCTCCAAAGAAGGAAAATGTATCGTGCTCGGCACCCTCCTCCATGCCATGTGGTGCAACTGATGTCCCTTTTCTCCATAAATGTACTCAATGGGAGCGTAATGTTGCAAGCACACACACAAGTTGACCTGCTGTGAGGAAAAGACGAGTTAGTACATTTCCAACATGAAAAGGTCATTTTGAAATCAACATCAAAAACCAAAATTCTAAAAGTATAAAATACAAAAAATTCTCTCCCAAAGAAGGAAAATGTATCGTCCTCGGCACCCTCCTCCATGCCATGTGGTGCAACTGATGTCCCTTTCTCCATAAATGTACTCAATGGGAGCGTAATGTTGCAAGCACACACACAAGTTGACCTGCTGTGAGGAAAGACGAGTTAGTACATTTCCAACATGAAAAAGGTCATTTTGAAATCAACATGAAAAACCAAAATTCTAAAAGTATAAAATACAAAAAATTCTCACCAAAGAAGGAAAATGTATTCGTCCTCGGCACCCTACTCCATGCCCTGTGGTGCAACTGATGTCCCCTTTCTCCATAAATGTACTCAATGGGAGCGTAATGTTGCAAGCACACACACAAGTTGGCCTGCTGTGAGGAAAAGACGAGTTAGTACATTTCCAACATGAAAAAGGTCATTTTGAAATCAACATGAAAAACCAAAATTCTAAAAGTATAAAATAAAAAAATTCTCTCCAAAGAAGGAAAATGTATCGTGCTCGGCACCCTCCTCCATGCCATGTGGTGCAACTGATGTCCCTTTCTCCATAAATGTACTCAATGGGAGCGTAATGTTGCAAGCACACACACAAGTTGGCCTGCTGTGAGGAAAAGACGAGTTAGTACATTTCCAACATGAAAAAGGTCATTTTGAAATCAACATGAAAAACCAAAATTCTAAAGTATAAAATACAAAAAATTCTCTCCAAAGAAGGAAAATGTATCGTCCTCGGCACCCTCCCTCCATGCCATGTGGTGCAACTGATGTCCCTTTCTCCATAAATGTACTCAATGGGAGCGTAATGTTGCAAGCACACACACAAGTTGACCTGCTGTGAGGAAAAGACGAGTTAGTACATTTCAAACATGAAAAAGGTCATTTGAAATCAACATGAAAAACCAAATTCTAAAAGTATAAAATACAAAAAAATTCTCTCCAAAGAAGGAAAATGTATCGTCCTCCGGCACCCTCCTCCATGCCATGTGGTGCAACTGATGTCCCTTTCTCCATAAATGTACTCAATGGAGCGTAATGTTGCAAGCACACACACAAGTTGACCTGCTGTGAGGAAAAGACGAGTTAGTACATTTCCAACATGAAAAAGGTCATTTTGAAATCAACATCAAAAACCAAAATTCTAAAAGTATAAAATACAAAAAATTCTCTCCAAAGAAGGAAAATGTATCGTCCTCGGCACCCTCCTCCATGCCATGTGGTGCAACTGATGTCCCTTTCTCCATAAATGTACTCAATGGGAGCGTAATGTTGCAAGCACACACACAAGTTGACCTGCTGTGAGGGAAAAGACGAGTTAGTACATTTCCAACATGAAAAAGGTCATTTTGAAATCAACATGAAAAACCAAAATTCTAAAAGTATAAAATACAAAAAATTCTCTCCAAAGAAGGAAAATGTATCGTCCTCGGCACCCTCCTCCATGCCATGTGGTGCAACTGATGTCCCTTTCTCCATAAATGTACTCAATGGGAGCGTAATGTTGCAAGCACACACACAAGTTGACCTGCTGTGAGGAAAAGACGAGTTAGTACATTTCAAACATGAAAAAGGTCATTTTGAAATCAACATGAAAAACCAAAATTCTAAAAGTATAAAATACAAAAAATTCTCTCCAAAGAAGGAAAATGTATCGTCCTCGGCACCCTCCTCCATGCCATGTGGTGCAACTGATGTCCCTTTCTCCATAAATGTACTCAATGGGAGCGTAATGTTGCAAGCACACACACAAGTTGACCTGCTGTGAGGAAAAGACGAGTTAGTACATTTCCAACATGAAAAAGTTCATTTTGAAATCAACATGAAAAACCAAAATTCTAAAAGTATAAAATACAAAAAATTCTCTCCAAAGAAGGAAAATGTATCGTGCTCGGCACCCTCCTCCATGCCATGTGGTGCAACTGATGTCCCTTTCTCCATAAATGTACTCAATGGGAGCGTAATGTTGCAAGCACACACACAAGTTGACCTGCTGTGAGGAAAAGACGAGTTAGTACATTTCCAACATGAAAAAGGTCATTTTGAAATCAACATCAAAAACCAAAATCCTAAAAGTATAAAATAAAAAAATTCTCTCCAAAGAAGGAAAATGTATCGTCCTCGGCACCCTCCTCCATGCCATGTGGTGCAACTGATGTCCCTTTCTCCATAAATGTACTCAATGGGAGCGTAATGTTGCAAGCACACACACAAGTTGACCTGCTGTGAGGAAAAGACGAGTTAGTACATTTCCAACATGAAAAAGGTCATTTTGAAATCAACATGAAAAACCAAAATTCTAAAAGTATAAAATACAAAAAATTCTCTCCAAAGAAGGAAAATGTATCGTCCTCGGCACCCTCCTCCATGCCATGTGGTGCAACTGATGTCCCTTTCTCCATAAATGTACTCAATGGGAGCGTAATGTTGCAAGCACACACACAAGTTGACCTGCTGTGAGGAAAAGACGAGTTAGTACATTTCCAACATGAAAAAGTTCATTTTGAAATCAACATGAAAAACCAAAATTCTAAAAGTATAAAATACAAAAAATTCTCTCCAAAGAAGGAAAATGTATCGTCCTCGGCACCCTCCTCCATGCCATGTGGTGCAACTGATGTCCCTTTCTCCATAAATGTACTCAATGGGAGCGTAATGTTGCAAGCACACACACAAGTTGACCTGCTGTGAGGAAAAGACGAGTTAGTACATTTCAAACATGAAAAAGGTCATTTTGAAATCAACATGAAAAACCAAAATTCTAAAAGTATAAAATACAAAAAATTCTCTCCAAAGAAGGAAAATGTATCGTCCTCGGCACCCTCCTCCATGCCATGTGGTGCAACTGATGTCCCTTTCTCCATAAATGTACTCAATGGGAGCGTAATGTTGCAAGCACACACACAAGTTGACCTGCTGTGAGGAAAAGACGAGTTAGTACATTTCCAACATGAAAAAGTTCATTTTGAAATCAACATGAAAAACCAAAATTCTAAAAGTATAAAATACAAAAAATTCTCTCCAAAGAAGGAAAATGTATCGTCCTCGGCACCCTCCTCCATGCCATGTGGTGCAACTGATGTCCCTTTCTCCATAAATGTACTCAATGGGAGCGTAATGTTGCAAGCACACACACAAGTTGACCTGCTGTGAGGAAAAGACGAGTTAGTACATTTCCAATATGAAAAAGGTCATTTTGAAATCAACATGAAAAACCAAAATTCTAAAAGTATAAAATACAAAAAATTCTCTCCAAAGAAGGAAAATGTATCGTCCTCGGCACCCTCCTCCATGCCATGTGGTGCAACTGATGTCCCTTTCTCCATAAATGTACTCAATGGGAGCGTAATGTTGCAAGCACACACACAAGTTGACCTGCTGTGAGGAAAAGACGAGTTAGTACATTTCCAACATGAAAAAGTTCATTTTGAAATCAACATGAAAAACCAAAATTCTAAAAGTATAAAATACAAAAAATTCTCTCCAAAGAAGGAAAATGTATCGTCCTCGGCACCCTCCTCCATGCCATGTGGTGCAACTGATGTCCCTTTCTCCATAAATGTACTCAATGGGAGCGTAATGTTGCAAGCACACACACAAGTTGACCTGCTGTGAGGAAAAGACGAGTTAGTACATTTCAAACATGAAAAAGGTCATTTTGAAATCAACATGAAAAACCAAAATTCTAAAAGTATAAAATACAAAAAATTCTCTCCAAAGAAGGAAAATGTATCGTCCTCGGCACCCTCCTCCATGCCATGTGGTGCAACTGATGTCCCTTTCTCCATAAATGTACTCAATGGGAGCGTAATGTTGCAAGCACACACACAAGTTGACCTGCTGTGAGGAAAAGACGAGTTAGTACATTTCCAACATGAAAAAGTTCATTTTGAAATCAACATGAAAAACCAAAATTCTAAAAGTATAAAATACAAAAAATTCTCTCCAAAGAAGGAAAATGTATCGTCCTCGGCACCCTCCTCCATGCCATGTGGTGCAACTGATGTCCCTTTCTCCATAAATGTACTCAATGGGAGCGTAATGTTGCAAGCACACACACAAGTTGACCTGCTGTGAGGAAAAGACGAGTTAGTACATTTCAAACATGAAAAAGGTCATTTTGAAATCAACATGAAAAACCAAAATTCTAAAAGTATAAAATACAAAAAATTCTCTCCAAAGAAGGAAAATGTATCGTCCTCGGCACCCTCCTCCATGCCATGTGGTGCAACTGATGTCCCTTTCTCCATAAATGTACTCAATGGGAGCGTAATGTTGCAAGCACACACACAAGTTGACCTGCTGTGAGGAAAAGACGAGTTAGTACATTTCCAACATGAAAAAGTTCATTTTGAAATCAACATGAAAAACCAAAATTCTAAAAGTATAAAATACAAAAAATTCTCTCCAAAGAAGGAAAATGTATCGTCCTCGGCACCCTCCTCCATGCCATGTGGTGCAACTGATGTCCCTTTCTCCATAAATGTACTCAATGGGAGCGTAATGTTGCAAGCACACACACAAGTTGACCTGCTGTGAGGAAAAGACGAGTTAGTACATTTCCAACATGAAAAAGGTCATTTTGAAATCAACATGAAAAACCAAAATTCTAAAAGTATAAAATAAAAAAATTCTCTCCAAAGAAGGAAAATGTATCGTCCTCGGCACCCTCCTCCATGCCATGTGGTGCAACTGATGTCCCTTTCTCCATAAATGTACTCAATGGGAGCGTAATGTTGCAAGCACACACACAAGTTGACCTGCTGTGAGGAAAAGACGAGTTAGTACATTTCCAACATGAAAAAGGTCATTTTGAAATCAACATGAAAAACCAAAATTCTAAAAGTATAAAATAAAAAAATTCTCTCCAAAGAAGGAAAATGTATCGTCCTCGGCACCCTCCTCCATGCCATGTGGTGCAACTGATGTCCCTTTCTCCATAAATGTACTCAATGGGAGCGTAATGTTGCAAGCACACACACAAGTTGACCTGCTGTGAGGAAAAGACGAGTTAGTACATTTCAAACATGAAAAAGGTCATTTTGAAATCAACATGAAAAACCAAAATTCTAAAAGTATAAAATACAAAAAATTCTCTCCAAAGAAGGAAAATGTATCGTCCTCGGCACCCTCCTCCATGCCATGTGGTGCAACTGATGTCCCTTTCTCCATAAATGTACTCAATGGGAGCGTAATGTTGCAAGCACACACACAAGTTGACCTGCTGTGAGGAAAAGACGAGTTAGTACATTTCAAACATGAAAAAGGTCATTTTGAAATCAACATGAAAAACCAAAATTCTAAAAGTATAAAATACAAAAAATTCTCTCCAAAGAAGGAAAATGTATCGTCCTCGGCACCCTCCTCCATGCCATGTGGTGCAACTGATGTCCCTTTCTCCATAAATGTACTCAATGGGAGCGTAATGTTGCAAGCACACACACAAGTTGACCTGCTGTGAGGAAAAGACGAGTTAGTACATTTCCAACATGAAAAAGGTCATTTTGAAATCAACATGAAAAACCAAAATTCTAAAAGTATAAAATAAAAAAATTCTCTCCAAAGAAGGAAAATGTATCGTCCTCGGCACCCTCCTCCATGCCATGTGGTGCAACTGATGTCCCTTTCTCCATAAATGTACTCAATGGGAGCGTAATGTTGCAAGCACACACACAAGTTGACCTGCTGTGAGGAAAAGACGAGTTAGTACATTTCAAACATGAAAAAGGTCATTTTGAAATCAACATGAAAAACCAAAATTCTAAAAGTATAAAATACAAAAAATTCTCTCCAAAGAAGGAAAATGTATCGTGCTCGGCACCCTCCTCCATGCCATGTGGTGCAACTGATGTCCCTTTCTCCATAAATGTACTCAATGGGAGCGTAATGTTGCAAGCACACACACAAGTTGACCTGCTGTGAGGAAAAGACGAGTTAGTACATTTCCAACATGAAAAAGGTCATTTTGAAATCAACATGAAAAACCAAAATTCTAAAAGTATGAAACACAAAAAATTCTCACCAAAGAAGGAAAATGTATCGTCCTCGGCACCCTCCTCCATGCCATGTGGTGCAACTGATGTCCCTTTCTCCATAAATGTACTCAATGGGAGCGTAATGTTGCAAGCACACACACAAGTTGACCTGCTGTGAGGAAAAGACGAGTTAGTACATTTCCAACATGAAAAAGGTCATTTTGAAATCAACATGAAAAACCAAAATTCTAAAAGTATAAAATAAAAAAATTCTCTCCAAAGAAGGAAAATGTATCGTCCTCGGCACCCTCCTCCATGCCATGTGGTGCAACTGATGTCCCTTTCTCCATAAATGTACTCAATGGGAGCGTAATGTTGCAAGCACACACACAAGTTGACCTGCTGTGAGGAAAAGACGAGTTAGTACATTTCCAACATGAAAAAGTTCATTTTGAAATCAACATGAAAAACCAAAATTCTAAAAGTATAAAATACAAAAAATTCTCACCAAAGAAGGAAAATGTATCGTCCTCGGCACCCTACTCCATGCCCTGTGGTGCAACTGATGTCCCTTTCTCCATAAATGTACTCAATGGGAGCGTAATGTTGCAAGCACACACACAAGTTGACCTGCTGTGAGGAAAAGACGAGTTAGTACATTTCCAACATGAAAAAGTTCATTTTGAAATCAACATGAAAAACCAAAATTCTAAAAGTATAAAATACAAAAAATTCTCTCCAAAGAAGGAAAATGTATCGTCCTCGGCACCCTCCTCCATGCCATGTGGTGCAACTGATGTCCCTTTCTCCATAAATGTACTCAATGGGAGCGTAATGTTGCAAGCACACACACAAGTTGACCTGCTGTGAGGAAAAGACGAGTTAGTACATTTCAAACATGAAAAAGGTCATTTTGAAATCAACATGAAAAACCAAAATTCTAAAAGTATAAAATACAAAAAATTCTCTCCAAAGAAGGAAAATGTATCGTCCTCGGCACCCTCCTCCATGCCATGTGGTGCAACTGATGTCCCTTTCTCCATAAATGTACTCAATGGGAGCGTAATGTTGCAAGCACACACACAAGTTGACCTGCTGTGAGGAAAAGACGAGTTAGTACATTTCCAACATGAAAAAGTTCATTTTGAAATCAACATGAAAAACCAAAATTCTAAAAGTATAAAATACAAAAAATTCTCTCCAAAGAAGGAAAATGTATCGTCCTCGGCACCCTCCTCCATGCCATGTGGTGCAACTGATGTCCCTTTCTCCATAAATGTACTCAATGGGAGCGTAATGTTGCAAGCACACACACAAGTTGACCTGCTGTGAGGAAAAGACGAGTTAGTACATTTCAAACATGAAAAAGGTCATTTTGAAATCAACATGAAAAACCAAAATTCTAAAAGTATAAAATACAAAAAATTCTCTCCAAAGAAGGAAAATGTATCGTCCTCGGCACCCTCCTCCATGCCATGTGGTGCAACTGATGTCCCTTTCTCCATAAATGTACTCAATGGGAGCGTAATGTTGCAAGCACACACACAAGTTGACCTGCTGTGAGGAAAAGACGAGTTAGTACATTTCCAACATGAAAAAGTTCATTTTGAAATCAACATGAAAAACCAAAATTCTAAAAGTATAAAATACAAAAAATTCTCTCCAAAGAAGGAAAATGTATCGTCCTCGGCACCCTCCTCCATGCCATGTGGTGCAACTGATGTCCCTTTCTCCATAAATGTACTCAATGGGAGCGTAATGTTGCAAGCACACACACAAGTTGACCTGCTGTGAGGAAAAGACGAGTTAGTACATTTCCAACATGAAAAAGGTCATTTTGAAATCAACATGAAAAACCAAAATTCTAAAAGTATAAAATAAAAAAATTCTCTCCAAAGAAGGAAAATGTATCGTCCTCGGCACCCTCCTCCATGCCATGTGGTGCAACTGATGTCCCTTTCTCCATAAATGTACTCAATGGGAGCGTAATGTTGCAAGCACACACACAAGTTGACCTGCTGTGAGGAAAAGACGAGTTAGTACATTTCCAACATGAAAAAGGTCATTTTGAAATCAACATGAAAAACCAAAATTCTAAAAGTATAAAATAAAAAAATTCTCTCCAAAGAAGGAAAATGTATCGTCCTCGGCACCCTCCTCCATGCCATGTGGTGCAACTGATGTCCCTTTCTCCATAAATGTACTCAATGGGAGCGTAATGTTGCAAGCACACACACAAGTTGACCTGCTGTGAGGAAAAGACGAGTTAGTACATTTCCAACATGAAAAAGGTCATTTTGAAATCAACATGAAAAACCAAAATTCTAAAAGTATAAAATACAAAAAATTCTCTCCAAAGAAGGAAAATGTATCGTGCTCGGCACCCTCCTCCATGCCATGTGGTGCAACTGATGTCCCTTTCTCCATAAATGTACTCAATGGGAGCGTAATGTTGCAAGCACACACACAAGTTGACCTGCTGTGAGGAAAAGACGAGTTAGTACATTTCCAACATGAAAAAGGTCATTTTGAAATCAACATGAAAAACCAAAATTCTAAAAGTATAAAATACAAAAAATTCTCTCCAAAGAAGGAAAATGTATCGTCCTCGGCACCCTCCTCCATGCCATGTGGTGCAACTGATGTCCCTTTCTCCATAAATGTACTCAATGGGAGCGTAATGTTGCAAGCACACACACAAGTTGACCTGCTGTGAGGAAAAGACGAGTTAGTACATTTCCAACATGAAAAAGGTCATTTTGAAATCAACATGAAAAACCAAAATTCTAAAAGTATAAAATAAAAAAATTCCTTCCAAAGAAGGAAAATGTATCGTCCTCGGCACCCTCCTCCATGCCATGTGGTGCAACTGATGTCCCTTTCTCCATAAATGTACTCAATGGGAGCGTAATGTTGCAAGCACACACACAAGTTGACCTGCTGTGAGGAAAAGACGAGTTAGTACATTTCCAACATGAAAAAGGTCATTTTGAAATCAACATGAAAAACCAAAATTCTAAAAGTATAAAATAAAAAAATTCTCTCCAAAGAAGGAAAATGTATCGTCCTCGGCACCCTCCTCCATGCCATGTGGTGCAACTGATGTCCCTTTCTCCATAAATGTACTCAATGGGAGCGTAATGTTGCAAGCACACACACAAGTTGACCTGCTGTGAGGAAAAGACGAGTTAGTACATTTCCAACATGAAAAAGTTCATTTTGAAATCAACATGAAAAACCAAAATTCTAAAAGTATAAAATACAAAAAATTCTCTCCAAAGAAGGAAAATGTATCGTCCTCGGCACCCTCCTCCATGCCATGTGGTGCAACTGATGTCCCTTTCTCCATAAATGTACTCAATGGGAGCGTAATGTTGCAAGCACACACACAAGTTGACCTGCTGTGAGGAAAAGACGAGTTAGTACATTTCCAACATGAAAAAGGTCATTTTGAAATCAACATGAAAAACCAAAATTCTAAAAGTATAAAATACAAAAAATTCTCTCCAAAGAAGGAAAATGTATCGTGCTCGGCACCCTCCTCCATGCCATGTGGTGCAACTGATGTCCCTTTCTCCATAAATGTACTCAATGGGAGCGTAATGTTGCAAGCACACACACAAGTTGACCTGCTGTGAGGAAAAGACGAGTTAGTACATTTCCAACATGAAAAAGGTCATTTTGAAATCAACATGAAAAACCAAAATTCTAAAAGTATGAAACACAAAAAATTCTCACCAAAGAAGGAAAATGTATCGTCCTCGGCACCCTCCTCCATGCCATGTGGTGCAACTGATGTCCCTTTCTCCATAAATGTACTCAATGGGAGCGTAATGTTGCAAGCACACACACAAGTTGACCTGCTGTGAGGAAAAGACGAGTTAGTACATTTCCAACATGAAAAAGGTCATTTTGAAATCAACATGAAAAACCAAAATTCTAAAAGTATAAAATAAAAAAATTCTCTCCAAAGAAGGAAAATGTATCGTCCTCGGCACCCTCCTCCATGCCATGTGGTGCAACTGATGTCCCTTTCTCCATAAATGTACTCAATGGGAGCGTAATGTTGCAAGCACACACACAAGTTGACCTGCTGTGAGGAAAAGACGAGTTAGTACATTTCCAACATGAAAAAGTTCATTTTGAAATCAACATGAAAAACCAAAATTCTAAAAGTATAAAATACAAAAAATTCTCACCAAAGAAGGAAAATGTATCGTCCTCGGCACCCTACTCCATGCCCTGTGGTGCAACTGATGTCCCTTTCTCCATAAATGTACTCAATGGGAGCGTAATGTTGCAAGCACACACACAAGTTGGCCTGCTGTGAGGAAAAGACGAGTTAGTACATTTCCAACATGAAAAAGGTCATTTTGAAATCAACATGAAAAACCAAAATTCTAAAAGTATAAAATACAAAAAATTCTCTCCAAAGAAGGAAAATGTATCGTCCTCGGCACCCTCCTCCATGCCATGTGGTGCAACTGATGTCCCTTTCTCCATAAATGTACTCAATGGGAGCGTAATGTTGCAAGCACACACACAAGTTGACCTGCTGTGAGGAAAAGACGAGTTAGTACATTTCCAACATGAAAAAGGTCATTTTGAAATCAACATGAAAAACCAAATTTCTAAAAGTATAAAATAAAAAAATTCTCTCCAAAGAAGGAAAATGTATCGGCCTCGGCACCCTCCTCCATGCCATGTGGTGCAACTGATGTCCCTTTCTCCATAAATGTACTCAATGGGAGCGTAATGTTGCAAGCACACACACAAGTTGACCTGCTGTGAGGAAAAGACGAGTTAGTACATTTCCAACATGAAAAAGGTCATTTTGAAATCAACATGAAAAACCAAAATTCTAAAAGTATAAAATACAAAAAATTCTCTCCAAAGAAGGAAAATGTATCGTCCTCGGCACCCTCCTCCATGCCATGTGGTGCAACTGATGTCCCTTTCTCCATAAATGTACTCAATGGGAGCGTAATGTTGCAAGCACACACACAAGTTGACCTGCTGTGAGGAAAAGACGAGTTAGTACATTTCCAACATGAAAAAGTTCATTTTGAAATCAACATGAAAAACCAAAATTCTAAAAGTATAAAATACAAAAAATTCTCTCCAAAGAAGGAAAATGTATCGTCCTCGGCACCCTCCTCCATGCCATGTGGTGCAACTGATGTCCCTTTCTCCATAAATGTACTCAATGGGAGCGTAATGTTGCAAGCACACACACAAGTTGACCTGCTGTGAGGAAAAGACGAGTTAGTACATTTACAACATGAAAAAGGTCATTTTGAAATCAACATGAAAAACCAAAATTCTAAAAGTATAAAATAAAAAAATTCTCTCCAAAGAAGGAAAATGTATCGTCCTCGGCACCCTCCTCCATGCCATGTGGTGCAACTGATGTCCCTTTCTCCATAAATGTACTCAATGGGAGCGTAATGTTGCAAGCACACACACAAGTTGACCTGCTGTGAGGAAAAGACGAGTTAGTACATTTCCAACATGAAAAAGGTCATTTTGAAATCAACATGAAAAACCAAAATTCTAAAAGTATAAAATAAAAAAATTCTCTCCAAAGAAGGAAAATGTATCGTCCTCGGCACCCTCCTCCATGCCATGTGGTGCAACTGATGTCCCTTTCTCCATAAATGTACTCAATGGGAGCGTAATGTTGCAAGCACACACACAAGTTGACCTGCTGTGAGGAAAAGACGAGTTAGTACATTTCCAACATGAAAAAGGTCATTTTGAAATCAACATGAAAAACCAAAATTCTAAAAGTATAAAATACAAAAAATTCTCTCCAAAGAAGGAAAATGTATCGTCCTCGGCACCCTCCTCCATGCCATGTGGTGCAACTGATGTCCCTTTCTCCATAAATGTACTCAATGGGAGCGTAATGTTGCAAGCACACACACAAGTTGACCTGCTGTGAGGAAAAGACGAGTTAGTACATTTCCAACATGAAAAAGTTCATTTTGAAATCAACATGAAAAACCAAAATTCTAAAAGTATAAAATACAAAAAATTCTCTCCAAAGAAGGAAAATGTATCGTCCTCGGCACCCTCCTCCATGCCATGTGGTGCAACTGATGTCCCTTTCTCCATAAATGTACTCAATGGGAGCGTAATGTTGCAAGCACACACACAAGTTGACCTGCTGTGAGGAAAAGACGAGTTAGTACATTTCCAACATGAAAAAGGTCATTTTGAAATCAACATGAAAAACCAAAATTCTAAAAGTATAAAATACAAAAAATTCTCTCCAAAGAAGGAAAATGTATCGTGCTCGGCACCCTCCTCCATGCCATGTGGTGCAACTGATGTCCCTTTCTCCATAAATGTACTCAATGGGAGCGTAATGTTGCAAGCACACACACAAGTTGACCTGCTGTGAGGAAAAGACGAGTTAGTACATTTCCAACATGAAAAAGGTCATTTTGAAATCAACATGAAAAACCAAAATTCTAAAAGTATAAAATACAAAAAATTCTCTCCAAAGAAGGAAAATGTATCGTCCTCGGCACCCTCCTCCATGCCATGTGGTGCAACTGATGTCCCTTTCTCCATAAATGTACTCAATGGGAGCGTAATGTTGCAAGCACACACACAAGTTGACCTGCTGTGAGGAAAAGACGAGTTAGTACATTTCCAACATGAAAAAGGTCATTTTGAAATCAACATGAAAAACCAAAATTCTAAAAGTATAAAATAAAAAAATTCTCTCCAAAGAAGGAAAATGTATCGTCCTCGGCACCCTCCTCCATGCCATGTGGTGCAACTGATGTCCCTTTCTCCATAAATGTACTCAATGGGAGCGTAATGTTGCAAGCACACACACAAGTTGACCTGCTGTGAGGAAAAGACGAGTTAGTACATTTCCAACATGAAAAAGGTCATTTTGAAATCAACATGAAAAACCAAAATTCTAAAAGTATAAAATACAAAAAATTCTCTCCAAAGAAGGAAAATGTATCGTCCTCGGCACCCTCCTCCATGCCATGTGGTGCAACTGATGTCCCTTTCTCCATAAATGTACTCAATGGGAGCGTAATGTTGCAAGCACACACACAAGTTGACCTGCTGTGAGGAAAAGACGAGTTAGTACATTTCCAACATGAAAAAGGTCATTTTGAAATCAACATGAAAAACCAAATTTCTAAAAGTATAAAATAAAAAAATTCTCTCCAAAGAAGGAAAATGTATCGGCCTCGGCACCCTCCTCCATGCCATGTGGTGCAACTGATGTCCCTTTCTCCATAAATGTACTCAATGGGAGCGTAATGTTGCAACCACACACACAAGTTGACCTGCTGTGAGGAAAAGACGAGTTAGTACATTTCCAACATGAAAAAGTTCATTTTGAAATCAACATGAAAAACCAAAATTCTAAAAGTATAAAATACAAAAAATTCTCTCCAAAGAAGGAAAATGTATCGTCCTCGGCACCCTCCTCCATGCCATGTGGTGCAACTGATGTCCCTTTCTCCATAAATGTACTCAATGGGAGCGTAATGTTGCAAGCACACACACAAGTTGACCTGCTGTGAGGAAAAGACGAGTTAGTACATTTCCAACATGAAAAAGGTCATTTTGAAATCAACATGAAAAACCAAAATTCTAAAAGTATAAAATACAAAAAATTCTCTCCAAAGAAGGAAAATGTATCGTCCTCGGCACCCTCCTCCATGCCATGTGGTGCAACTGATGTCCCTTTCTCCATAAATGTACTCAATGGGGAGCGTAATGTTGCAAGCACACACACAAGTTGACCTGCTGTGAGGAAAAGACGAGTTAGTACATTTCCAACATGAAAAAGGTCATTTTGAAATCAACATGAAAAACCAAATTTCTAAAAGTATAAAATAAAAAAATTCTCTCCAAAGAAGGAAAATGTATCGGCCTCGGCACCCTCCTCCATGCCATGTGGTGCAACTGATGTCCCTTTCTCCATAAATGTACTCAATGGGAGCGTAATGTTGCAAGCACACACACAAGTTGACCTGCTGTGAGGAAAAGACGAGTTAGTACATTTCCAACATGAAAAAGGTCATTTTGAAATCAACATGAAAAACCAAATTTCTAAAAGTATAAAATAAAAAAATTCTCTCCAAAGAAGGAAAATGTATCGGCCTCGGCACCCTCCTCCATGCCATGTGGTGCAACTGATGTCCCTTTCTCCATAAATGTACTCAATGGGAGCGTAATGTTGCAAGCACACACACAAGTTGACCTGCTGTGAGGAAAAGACGAGTTAGTACATTTCCAACATGAAAAAGGTCATTTTGAAATCAACATGAAAAACCAAAATTCTAAAAGTATAAAATACAAAAAATTCTCTCCAAAGAAGGAAAATGTATCGTCCTCGGCACCCTCCTCCATGCCATGTGGTGCAACTGATGTCCCTTTCTCCATAAATGTACTCAATGGGAGCGTAATGTTGCAAGCACACACACAAGTTGACCTGCTGTGAGGAAAAGACGAGTTAGTACATTTCCAACATGAAAAAGTTCATTTTGAAATCAACATGAAAAACCAAAATTCTAAAAGTATAAAATACAAAAAATTCTCTCCAAAGAAGGAAAATGTATCGTCCTCGGCACCCTCCTCCATGCCATGTGGTGCAACTGATGTCCCTTTCTCCATAAATGTACTCAATGGGAGCGTAATGTTGCAAGCACACACACAAGTTGACCTGCTGTGAGGGAAAAGACGAGTTAGTACATTTCCAACATGAAAAAGGTCATTTTGAAATCAACATGAAAAACCAAAATTCTAAAAGTATAAAATACAAAAAATTCTCTCCAAAGAAGGAAAATGTATCGTGCTCGGCACCCTCCTCCATGCCATGTGGTGCAACTGATGTCCCTTTCTCCATAAATGTACTCAATGGGAGCGTAATGTTGCAAGCACACACACAAGTTGACCTGCTGTGAGGAAAAGACGAGTTAGTACATTTCCAACATGAAAAAGGTCATTTTGAAATCAACATGAAAAACCAAAATTCTAAAAGTATAAAATACAAAAAATTCTCTCCAAAGAAGGAAAATGTATCGTCCTCGGCACCCTCCTCCATGCCATGTGGTGCAACTGATGTCCCTTTCTCCATAAATGTACTCAATGGGAGCGTAATGTTGCAAGCACACACACAAGTTGACCTGCTGTGAGGAAAAGACGAGTTAGTACATTTCCAACATGAAAAAGGTCATTTTGAAATCAACATGAAAAACCAAAATTCTAAAAGTATAAAATAAAAAAATTCTCTCCAAAGAAGGAAAATGTATCGTCCTCGGCACCCTCCTCCATGCCATGTGGTGCAACTGATGTCCCTTTCTCCATAAATGTACTCAATGGGAGCGTAATGTTGCAAGCACACACACAAGTTGACCTGCTGTGAGGAAAAGACGAGTTAGTACATTTCCAACATGAAAAAGGTCATTTTGAAATCAACATGAAAAACCAAAATTCTAAAAGTATAAAATAAAAAAATTCTCTCCAAAGAAGGAAAATGTATCGTCCTCGGCACCCTCCTCCATGCCATGTGGTGCAACTGATGTCCCTTTCTCCATAAATGTACTCAATGGGAGCGTAATGTTGCAAGCACACACACAAGTTGACCTGCTGTGAGGAAAAGACGAGTTAGTACATTTCCAACATGAAAAAGTTCATTTTGAAATCAACATGAAAAACCAAAATTCTAAAAGTATAAAATACAAAAAATTCTCTCCAAAGAAGGAAAATGTATCGTCCTCGGCACCCTCCTCCATGCCATGTGGTGCAACTGATGTCCCTTTCTCCATAAATGTACTCAATGGGAGCGTAATGTTGCAAGCACACACACAAGTTGACCTGCTGTGAGGAAAAGACGAGTTAGTACATTTCCAACATGAAAAAGGTCATTTTGAAATCAACATGAAAAACCAAAATTCTAAAAGTATAAAATACAAAAAAATTCTCTCCAAAGAAGGAAAATGTATCGTGCTCGGCACCCTCCTCCATGCCATGTGGTGCAACTGATGTCCCTTTCTCCATAAATGTACTCAATGGGAGCGTAATGTTGCAAGCACACACACAAGTTGACCTGCTGTGAGGAAAAGACGAGTTAGTACATTTCCAACATGAAAAAGGTCATTTTGAAATCAACATGAAAAACCAAAATTCTAAAAGTATGAAACACAAAAAATTCTCACCAAAGAAGGAAAATGTATCGTCCTCGGCACCCTCCTCCATGCCATGTGGTGCAACTGATGTCCCTTTCTCCATAAATGTACTCAATGGGAGCGTAATGTTGCAAGCACACACACAAGTTGACCTGCTGTGAGGAAAAGACGAGTTAGTACATTTCCAACATGAAAAAGGTCATTTTGAAATCAACATGAAAAACCAAAATTCTAAAAGTATAAAATAAAAAAATTCTCTCCAAAGAAGGAAAATGTATCGTCCTCGGCACCCTCCTCCATGCCCATGTGGTGCAACTGATGTCCCTTTCTCCATAAATGTACTCAATGGGAGCGTAATGTTGCAAGCACACACACAAGTTGGCCTGCTGTGAGGAAAAGACGAGTTAGTACATTTCCAACATGAAAAAGGTCATTTTGAAATCAACATGAAAAACCAAAATTCTAAAAGTATGAAACACAAAAAATTCTCACCAAAGAAGGAAAATGTATCGTCCTCGGCACCCTCCTCCATGCCATGTGGTGCAACTGATGTCCCTTTCTCCATAAATGTACTCAATGGGAGCGTAATGTTGCAAGCACACACACAAGTTGACCTGCTGTGAGGAAAAGACGAGTTAGTACATTTCCAACATGAAAAAGGTCATTTTGAAATCAACATGAAAAACCAAAATTCTAAAAGTATAAAATAAAAAAAATTCTCTCCAAAGAAGGAAAATGTATCGTCCTCGGCACCCTCCTCCATGCCATGTGGTGCAACTGATGTCCCTTTCTCCATAAATGTACTCAATGGGAGCGTAATGTTGCAAGCACACACACAAGTTGACCTGCTGTGAGGAAAAGACGAGTTAGTACATTTCCAACATGAAAAAGGTCATTTTGAAATCAACATGAAAAACCAAAATTCTAAAAGTATAAAATAAAAAAATTCTCTCCAAAGAAGGAAAATGTATCGTCCTCGGCACCCTCCTCCATGCCATGTGGTGCAACTGATGTCCCTTTCTCCATAAATGTACTCAATGGGAGCGTAATGTTGCAAGCACACACACAAGTTGGCCTGCTGTGAGGAAAAGACGAGTTAGTACATTTCCAACATGAAAAAGGTCATTTTGAAATCAACATGAAAAACCAAAATTCTAAAAGTATGAAACACAAAAAATTCTCACCAAAGAAGGAAAATGTATCGTCCTCGGCACCCTCCTCCATGCCATGTGGTGCAACTGATGTCCCTTTCTCCATAAATGTACTCAATGGGAGCGTAATGTTGCAAGCACACACACAAGTTGACCTGCTGTGAGGAAAAGACGAGTTAGTACATTTCCAACATGAAAAAGGTCATTTTGAAATCAACATGAAAAACCAAAATTCTAAAAGTATAAAATAAAAAAATTCTCTCCAAAGAAGGAAAATGTATCGTCCTCGGCACCCTCCTCCATGCCATGTGGTGCAACTGATGTCCCTTTCTCCATAAATGTACTCAATGGGAGCGTAATGTTGCAAGCACACACACAAGTTGACCTGCTGTGAGGAAAAGACGAGTTAGTACATTTCCAACATGAAAAAGTTCATTTTGAAATCAACATGAAAAACCAAAATTCTAAAAGTATAAAATACAAAAAATTCTCTCCAAAGAAGGAAAATGTATCGTCCTCGGCACCCTCCTCCATGCCATGTGGTGCAACTGATGTCCCTTTCTCCATAAATGTACTCAATGGGAGCGTAATGTTGCAAGCACACACACAAGTTGACCTGCTGTGAGGAAAAGACGAGTTAGTACATTTCCAACATGAAAAAGGTCATTTTGAAATCAACATGAAAAACCAAAATTCTAAAAGTATAAAATACAAAAAATTCTCTCCAAAGAAGGAAAATGTATCGTGCTCGGCACCCTCCTCCATGCCATGTGGTGCAACTGATGTCCCTTTCTCCATAAATGTACTCAATGGGAGCGTAATGTTGCAAGCACACACACAAGTTGACCTGCTGTGAGGAAAAGACGAGTTAGTACATTTCCAACATGAAAAAGGTCATTTTGAAATCAACATGAAAAACCAAAATTCTAAAAGTATGAAACACAAAAAATTCTCACCAAAGAAGGAAAATGTATCGTCCTCGGCACCCTCCTCCATGCCATGTGGTGCAACTGATGTCCCTTTCTCCATAAATGTACTCAATGGGAGCGTAATGTTGCAAGCACACACACAAGTTGACCTGCTGTGAGGAAAAGACGAGTTAGTACATTTCCAACATGAAAAAGGTCATTTTGAAATCAACATGAAAAACCAAAATTCTAAAAGTATAAAATAAAAAAATTCTCTCCAAAGAAGGAAAATGTATCGTCCTCGGCACCCTCCTCCATGCCATGTGGTGCAACTGATGTCCCTTTCTCCATAAATGTACTCAATGGGAGCGTAATGTTGCAAGCACACACACAAGTTGGCCTGCTGTGAGGAAAAGACGAGTTAGTACATTTCCAACATGAAAAAGGTCATTTTGAAATCAACATGAAAAACCAAAATTCTAAAAGTATAAAATACAAAAAATTCTCTCCAAAGAAGGAAAATGTATCGTCCTCGGCACCCTCCTCCATGCCATGTGGTGCAACTGATGTCCCTTTCTCCATAAATGTACTCAATGGGAGCGTAATGTTGCAAGCACACACACAAGTTGACCTGCTGTGAGGAAAAGACGAGTTAGTACATTTCCAACATGAAAAAGGTCATTTTGAAATCAACATGAAAAACCAAATTTCTAAAAGTATAAAATAAAAAAATTCTCTCCAAAGAAGGAAAATGTATCGGCCTCGGCACCCTCCTCCATGCCATGTGGTGCAACTGATGTCCCTTTCTCCATAAATGTACTCAATGGGAGCGTAATGTTGCAAGCACACACACAAGTTGACCTGCTGTGAGGAAAAGACGAGTTAGTACATTTCCAACATGAAAAAGGTCATTTTGAAATCAACATGAAAAACCAAAATTCTAAAAGTATAAAATACAAAAAATTCTCTCCAAAGAAGGAAAATGTATCGTCCTCGGCACCCTCCTCCATGCCATGTGGTGCAACTGATGTCCCTTTCTCCATAAATGTACTCAATGGGAGCGTAATGTTGCAACCACACACACAAGTTGACCTGCTGTGAGGAAAAGACGAGTTAGTACATTTCAGACATGAAAAAGGTCATTTTGAAATCAACATGAAAAACCAAAATTCTAAAAGTATAAAATACAAAAAATTCTCTCCAAAGAAGGAAAATGTATCGTGCTCGGCACCCTCCTCCATGCCCTGTGGTGCAACTGATGTCCCTTTCTCCATAAATGTACTCAATGGGAGCGTAATGTTGCAAGCACACACACAAGTTGACCTGCTGTGAGGAAAAGACGAGTTAGTACATTTCAAACATGAAAAAGGTCATTTTGAAATCAACATGAAAAACCAAAATTCTAAAAGTATAAAATACAAAAAATTCTCTCCAAAGAAGGAAAATGTATCGTCCTCGGCACCCTCCTCCATGCCATGTGGTGCAACTGATGTCCCTTTCTCCATAAATGTACTCAATGGGAGCGTAATGTTGCAAGCACACACACAAGTTGACCTGCTGTGAGGAAAAGACGAGTTAGTACATTTCCAACATGAAAAAGTTCATTTTGAAATCAACATGAAAAACCAAAATTCTAAAAGTATAAAATACAAAAAATTCTCTCCAAAGAAGGAAAATGTATCGTGCTCGGCACCCTCCTCCATGCCATGTGGTGCAACTGATGTCCCTTTCTCCATAAATGTACTCAATGGGAGCGTAATGTTGCAAGCACACACACAAGTTGACCTGCTGTGAGGAAAAGACGAGTTAGTACATTTCCAACATGAAAAAGGTCATTTTGAAATCAACATGAAAAACCAAAATTCTAAAAGTATAAAATACAAAAAATTCTCTCCAAAGAAGGAAAATGTATCGTGCTCGGCACCCTCCTCCATGCCCTGTGGTGCAACTGATGTCCCTTTCTCCATAAATGTACTCAATGGGAGCGTAATGTTGCAACCACACACACAAGTTGACCTGCTGTGAGGAAAAGACGAGTTAGTACATTTCAAACATGAAAAAGGTCATTTTGAAACCAACATGAAAAACCAAAATTCTAAAAGTATAAAATACAAAAAATTCTCTCCAAAGAAGGAAAATGTATCGTGCTCGGCACCCTCCTCTATGCCCTGTGGTGCAACTGATGTCCCTTTCTCCATAAATGTACTCAATGGGAGCGTAATGTTGCAAGCACACACACAAGTTGACCTGCTGTGAGGAAAAGACGAGTTAGTACATTTCAAACATGAAAAAGGTCATTTTGAAATCAACATGAAAAACCAAAATTCTAAAAGTATAAAATACAAAAAATTCTCTCCAAAGAAGGAAAATGTATCGTGCTCGGCACCCTCCTCCATGCCATGTGGTGCAACTGATGTCCCTTTCTCCATAAATGTACTCAATGGGAGCGTAATGTTGCAAGCACACACACAAGTTGACCTGCTGTGAGGAAAAGACGAGTTAGTACATTTCAAACATGAAAAAGGTCATTTTGAAATCAACATGAAAAACCAAAATTCTAAAAGTATAAAATACAAAAAATTCTCTCCAAAGAAGGAAAATGTATCGTCCTCGGCACCCTCCTCCATGCCATGTGGTGCAACTGATGTCCCTTTCTCCATAAATGTACTCAATGGGAGCGTAATGTTGCAAGCACACACACAAGTTGACCTGCTGTGAGGAAAAGACGAGTTAGTACATTTCCAACATGAAAAAGGTCATTTTGAAATCAACATGAAAAACCAAAATTCTAAAAGTATGAAATAAAAAAATTCTCTCCAAAGAAGGAAAATGTATCGTCCAAGGCACCCTCCTCCATGCCCTGTGGTGCAACTGATGTCCCTTTCTCCATAAATGTACTCAATGGGAGCATAATGTTGCAACCACACACACAAGTTGACCTGCTGTGAGGAAAAGACGAGTTAGTACATTTCAAACATGAAAAAGGTCATTTTGAAATCAACATGAAAAACCAAAATTCTAAAAGTATAAAATACAAAAAATTCTCACCAAAGAAGGAAAATGTATCGTCCTCGGCACCCTCCTCCATTCCCTGTGGTGCAACTGATGTCCCTTTCTCCATAAATGTACTCAATGGGAGCGTAATGTTGCAACCACACACACAAGTTGACCTGCTGTGAGGAAAAGACGAGTTAGTACATTTCAAACATGAAAAAGGTCATTTTGAAATCAACATGAAAAACCAAAATTCTAAAAGTATAAAATACAAAAAATTCTCACCAAAGAAGGAAAATGTATCGTCCTCGGCACCCTCCTCCATGCCTTGTGGTGCAACTGATGTCCCTTTCTCCATAAATGTACTCAATGGGAGCGTAATGTTGCAACCACACACACAAGTTGACCTGCTGTGAATAAAAGTCGAGTTAGTACATTTCAAACATGAAAAAGGTCATTTTGAAATCAACATGAAAAACCAAAATTCTAAAAGTATAAAATACATAAAATTCTCACCTAAGAAGGAAAATGTATCGTGCTCGGCACCCTCCTCCATGCCCTGTGGTGCAACTGATGTCCCTTTCTCCATAAATGTACTCAATGGGAGCGTAATGTTGCAACCACACACACAAGTTGACCTGCTGTGAGGAAAAGACGAGTTAGTACATTTCAAACATGAAAAAGGTCATTTGGAAATCAACATGAAAAACCAAAATTCAAAAAGTATGAAACACAAAAAATTCTCACCAAAGAAGGAAAATGTATCGTGCTCGGCCCTCTCCTCCATGCCCTGTGGTGCAACTGATGTCCCTTTCTCCATAAATGTACTCAATGGGAGCGTAATGTGGCAACCACACACACAAGTTGACCTGCTGTGAGGAAAAGACGAATTAGTACATTTCAAACATGAAAAAGGTCATTTTGAAATCAACATGAAAAACCAAAATTCTAAAAGTATAAAATACAAAAAATTCTCACCAAAGAAGGAAAATGTATCGTCCTCGGCACCCTCCTCCATGCCCTGTGGTGCAACTGATGTCCCTTTCTCCATAAATGTACTCAATGGGAGCGTAATGTTGCAACCACACACACAAGTTGACCTGCTGTGAGGAAAAGACGAGTTAGTACATTTCAAACATGAAAAAGGTCATTTTGAAATCAACATGAAAAACCAAAATTCTAAAAGTATGAAACACAAAAAATTCTCACCAAAGAAGGAAAATGTATCGTGCTTGGCACCCTACTCCCTGCCCTGTGGTGCAACTGATGTCCCTTTCTCCATAAATGTACTCAATGGGAGCGTAATGTTGCAACCACACACACAAGTTGACCTGCTGTGAGGAAAAGATGAGTTAGTACATTTCCAACATGAAAAAGGTCATTTTGAAATCAACATGAAAAACCAAAATTCTAAAAGTATAAACTACAAAAAATTCTCACCAAAGAAGGAAAATGTATCGTCCTCGGCACCCTCCTCCATGCCCTGTGCTGCAACTGATGTCCCTTTCTCCATAAATGTACACAATGGGAGCGTAATGTTGCAAGCACACACACAAGTTGACCTGCTGTGAGGAAAAGACGAGTTAGTACATTTCAAACATGAAAAAGGTCATTTTGAAATCAACATGAAAAACCAAAATTCTAAAAGTATAAAACACAAAAAATTCTCACCAAAGAAGGAAAATGTATCGTCCTCGGCACCCTCCTCCATGCCCTGTGGTGCAACTGATGTCCCTTTCTCCATAAATGTACTCAATGGGAGCGTAATGTTGCAACCACACACACAAGTTGACCTGCTGTGAGGAAAAGGCGAGTTAGTACATTTCAAACATGAAAAAGGTCATTTTGAAATCAACATGAAAAACCAAAATTCTAAAAGTATAAAATACAAAAAATTCTCACCAAAGAAGGAAAATGTATCGTCCTCGGCACCCTCCTCCATGCCCTGTGGTGCAACTGATGTCCCTTTCTCCATAAATGTACTCAATGGGAGCGTAATGTTGCAACCACACACACAAGTTGACCTGCTGTGAGGAAGAGACGAGTTAGTACATTTCAAACATGAAAAAGGTCATTTTGAAATCAACATTAAAAACCAAAATTCTAAAAGTATAAAATACAAAAAATTCTCACCAAAGAAGGAAAATGTATCGTCCTCGGCACCCTCCTCCATGCCCTGTGGTGCAACTGATGTCCCTTTCTCCATAAAAGTACTCAATGGGAGCGTAATGTTGCAACCACACACACAAGTTGACCTGCTGTGAGGAAAAGACGAGTTAGTACATTTCAAACATGAAAAAGGTCATTTTGAAATCAACATGAAAAACCAAAATTCTAAAAGTATAAAATACAAAAAATTCTCACCAAAGAAGGAAAATGTATCTTCCTCGGCACCCTCCTCCATGCGCTGTGGTGCAACTGATGTCCCTTTCTCCATAAATGTACTCAATGGGAGTGTAATGTTGCAACCACACACACAAGTTGACCTGCTGTGAGGAAAAGACGAGTTAGTACATTTCAAACATGAAAAAGGTCATTTTGAAATCAACATGAAAAACCAAAATTCTAAAAGTATAAAATACAAAAAATTCTCACCAAAGAAGGAAAATGTATCGTCCTCGGCACCCTCCTCCATGCCCTGTGGTGCAACTGATGTCCCTTTCTCCATAAATGTACTCAATGGGAGCGTAATGTTGCAACCACACACACAAGTTGACCTGCTGTGAGGAAAAGACGAGTTAGTACATTTCAAACATGAAAAAGGACATTTTGAAATCAACATGAAAAACCAAAATTCTAAAAGTATAAAATACAAAAAATTCTCACCAAAGAAGGAAAATGTATCGTCCTCGGCACCCTCCTCCATGCCCTTTGGTGCAACTGATGTCCCTTTCTCCATAAATGTACTCAATGGGAGCGTAATGTTGAAACCACACACACAAGTTGACCTGCTGTGAGGAAAAGACGAGTTAGTACATTTCAAACATGAAAAAGGTCATTTTGAAATCAACATGAAAAACCAAAATTCTAAAAGTATAAAATACAAAAAATTCTCACCAAAGAAGGAAAATGTATCGTCCTCGGCTCCCTCCTCCATCAACTGTGGTGCAACTGATGTCCCTTTCTCCATAAATGTACTCAATGGGAGCGTAATGTTGCAACCACACACATAAGTTGACCTGCTGTGAGGAAAAGACGAGTTAGTACATTTCAAACATGAAAAGGTCATTTTGAAATCAACATGAAAAACCAAAATTCTAAAAGTATGAAATACAAAAAATTCTCACCAAAGAAGGAAAATATATCGTCCAAGGCACCCTCCTCCATGCCCTGTGGTGCAACTGATGTCCCTTTCTCCATAAATGTACTCAATGGGAGCGTAATGTTGCAACCACACACACAAGTTGACCTGCTGTGAGGAAAAGACGAGTTAGTACATTTCAAACATGAAAAAGGTCATTTTGAAATCAACATGAAAAACCAAAATTCTAAAAGTATAAAATACAAAAAATTCTCACCAAAGAAGGAAAATGTATCGTCCTCGGCACCCTCCTCCATCCCCTGTGGTGCAACTGATGTCCCTTTCTCCATAAATGTACTCAATGGGAGCGTAATGTTGCAACCACACACACAAGTTGACCTGCTGTGAGGAAAAGACGAGTTAGTACATTTCAAACATGAAAAAGGTCATTTTGAAATCAACATGAAAAACCAAAATTCTAAAAGTATAAAATACAAAAAATTCTCACCAAAGAAGGAAAATGTATCGTCCTCGGCACCCTCCTCCATGCCCTGTGGTGCAACTGATGTCCTTTTCTCCATAAATGTACTCAATGGGAGCGTAATGTTGCAACCACACACACAAGTTGACCTGCTGTGAGGAAAAGACGAGTTAGTACATTTCAAACATGAAAAAGGTCATTTTGAAATCAACTTGAGAAACCAAAATTCTAAAAGCATAAAATACAAAAAATTCTCTCCAAAGAAGGAAAATGTATCATCCTCGGCACCCTCCTCCATCCCCTGTGGTGCAACTGATGTCCCTTTCTCCATAAATGTACTCAATGGGAGCGTAATGTTGCAACGACACACACAAGTTGACATGCTGTGAGGAAAAGACGAGTTACTCCATTTCAAAAATGAAAAAGGTTATTTTGAAATCAACATGAAAAACAAAATTCTAAAAGTATAAAATACAAAAAATTCTCACCAAAGAAGGAAAATGTATCGTCCACGGCACCCTCCTCCCTGCCCTGTGGTGCAACTGATGTCCCTTTCTCCATAAATGTACTCAATGGGAGCGTAATGTTGCAACCACACACACAAGTCGACCTGCTGTGAGGAAAAGACGAGTTAGTACATTTCAAACATGAAAAAGGTCATTTTGAAATCAACATGAAAAACCAAAATTCTAAAAGTAAAAAATACAAAAAATTCTCACCAAAGAAGGAAAATGTATCGTCCTCGGCACCCTCCTCCATGCCCTGTGGTGCAACTGATGTCCCTTTCTCCATAAATGTACTCAATGGGAGCGTAATGTTGCAACCACACACACAAGTTGACCTGCTGTGAGGAAAAGACGAGTTACTACATTTCAAACATGAAAAAGGTCATTTTGAAATCAACATGAAAAACCAAAATTCTAAAAGTATAAAATACAAAAAATTCTCACCAAAGAAGGAAAATGTATCGTCCTCGGCACCCTCCTCCATCCCCTGTGGTGCAACTGATGTCCCTTTCTCCATAAATGTACTCAATGGGAGCGTAATGTTGCAACCACACACACAAGTTGACCTGCTGTGAGGAAAAGGCGAGTTAGTACATTTCAAACATGAAAAAGGTCATTTTGAAATCAACATGAAAAACCAAAATTCTAAAAGTATAAAATACAAAAAATTCTCACCAAAGAAGGAAAATGTATCGTCCTCGGCACCCTCCTCCCTGCCCTGTGGTGCAACTGATGTCCCTTTCTCCATAAATGTACTCAATGGGAGCGTAATGTTGCAACCACACACACAAGTTGACCTGCTGTGAGGAAAAGACGAGTTAGTACATTTCAAACATGAAAAAGGTCATTTTGAAATCAACATGAAAAACCAAAATTCTAAAAGTATAAAATACAAAAAATTCTCACCAAAGAAGGAAAATGTATCGTCCTCGGCACCCTCCTCCATGCCCTGTGGTGCAACTGATGTCCTTTTTTTCCATAAATGTACTCAATGGGAGCGTAATGTTGCAACCACACACACAAGTTGACCTGCTGTGAGGAAAAGACGAGTTAGTACATTTCAAACATGAATAAGGTCATTTTGAAATCAACATGAAAAACCAAAATGCTAAAAGTATAAAATACAAAAAATTCTCACCAAAGAAGGAAAATGTATCGTCCACGGCACCCTCCTCCCTGCCCTGTGGTGCAACTGATGTCCCTTTCTCCATAAATGTACTCAATGGGAGCGCAATGTTGCAACCACACACACAAGTTGACCTGCTGTGAGGAAAAGACGAGTTAGTACATTTCAAACATGAAAAAGGTCATTTTGAAATCAACATGAAAAACCAAAATTCTAAAAGTATAAAAAAAAAAATAATTCTCACCAAAGAAGGAAAATGTATCGTCCTCGGCACCCTCCTCCAGCCCCTGTGGTGCAACTGATGTCCCTTTCTCCATAAATGTACTCAATGGGAGCGTAATGTTGCAACCACACACACAAGTTGACCTGCTGTGAGGAAAAGACGAGTTAGTACATTTCAAACATGAAAAAGGTCATTTTGAAATCAACATGAAAAACCAAAATTCTAAAAGTATAAAATACAAAAAATTCTCACCAAAGAAGGGCAATGTATCGTCCTCGGCACCCTCCTCCATCCCCTGTGGTGCAACTGATGTCCCTTTCTCCATAAATGTACTCAATGGGAGCGTAATGTTGCAACCACACACACAAGTTGACCTGCTGTGAGGAAAAGACGAGTTAGTACATTTCAAACATGAAAAAGGTCATTTTGAAATCAACATGAGAAACCAAAATTCTAAAAGTATGAAATACAAAAAATTCTCACCAAAGAAGGAAAACATATCGTCCAAGGCACCCTCCTCCATGCCCTGTGGTGCAACTGATGTCCCTTTCTCCATAAATGTACTCAATGGGAGTGTAATGTTGCAACCACACACACAAGTTGACCTGCTGTGAGGAAAAGACGAGTTAGTACATTTCAAACATGAAAAAGGTCATTTTGAAATCAACATGAAAAACCAAAATTCTAAAAGTATAAAATACAAAAAATTCTCACCAAAGAAGGAAAATGTATCGTCCTCGGCACCCTCCTCCATCCCCTGTGGAGCAAATGATGTCCCTTTCTCCATAAATGTACTCAATGGGAGCGTAATGTTGCAACCACACACACAAGTTGACCTGCTGTGAGGAAAAGACGAGTTAGTACATTTCAAACATGAAAAAGGTCATTTTGAAATCAACATGAAAAACCAAAATTCTAAAAGTATAAAATACAAAAAATTCTCACCAAAGAAGGAAAATGTATCGTCCTCGGCACCCTCCTCCCTGCCCTGTGGTGCAACTGATGTCCCTTTCTCCATAAATGTACTCAATGGGAGCGTAATGTTGCAACCACACACACAAGTTGACCTGCTGTGAGGAAAAGACGAGTTAGTACATTTCAAACATGAAAAAGGTCATTTTGAAATCAACATGAAAAACCAAAATTCTAAAAGTATAAAATACAAAAAATTCTCACCAAAGAAGGAAAATGTATCGTTGTCGGCACCCTTCTCCATGCCCTGTGGTGCAACTGATGCCCTTTTCTCCATAAATGTACTCAATGGGAGCGTAATGTTGCAACCACACACACAAGTTGACCTGCTGTGAGGAAAAGACGAGTTAGTACATTTCAAACATGAAAAAGGTCATTTTGAAATCAACATGAAAAACCAAAATTCTAAAAGTATAAAATACAAAAAATTCTCACCAAAGAAGGAAAATGTATCATCCTCGGCACCCTCCTCCATCCCCTGTGGTGCAACTGATGTCCCTTTCTCCATAAATGTACTCAATGGGAGCGTAATGTTGCAACCACACACACAAGTTGACCTGCTGTGAGGAAAAGACGAGTTAGTACATTTCAAACATGAAAAAGGTCATTTTGAAATCAACATGAAAAACCAAAATTCTAAAAGTATAAAATACAAAAAATTCTCACCAAAGAAGGAAAATGTATCGTCCACGGCACCCTCCTCCCTGCCCTGTGGTGCAACTGATGTCCCTTTCTCCATAAATGTACTCAATGGGAGCGTAATGTTGCAACCACACACACAAGTTGACCTGCTGTGAGGAAAGGACGAGTTAGTACATTTCAAACATGAAAAAGGTCATTTTGAAATCAACATGAAAAACCAAAATTCTAAAAGTATAAAATACAAAAAATTCTCACCAAAGAAGGAAAATGTATCGTCCTCGGCACCCTCCTCCATGCCCTGTGGTGCAACTGATGTCCCTTTCTCCATAAATGTACTCAATGGGAGCGTAATGTTGCAACCACACACACAAGTTGACCTGCTGTGAGGAAAAGACGAGTTAGTACATTTCAAACATGAAAAAGGTCATTTTGAAATCAACATGAAAAACCAAAATGCTAAAAGTATAAAATACAAAAAATTCTCACCAAAGAAGGAAAATGTATCGTCCACGGCACCCTCCTCCCTGCCCTGTGGTGCAACTGATGTCCCTTTCTCCATAAATGTACTCAATGGGAGCGTAATGTTGCAACCACACACACAAGTTGACCTGCTGTGAGGAAAAGACAAGTTAGTACATTTGAAACATGAAAAAGGTCATTTTGAAATCAACATGAAAAACCAAAATTCTAAAAGTATAAAATACAAAAAATTCTCACCAAAGAAGGAAAATGTATCGTCCTCGGCACCCTCCTCCATGCCCTGTGGTGCAACTGATGTCCCTTTCTCCATAAATGTACTCAATGGGAGCGTAATGTTGCAACCACACACACAAGTTGACCTGCTGTGAGGAAAAGACGAGTTAGTACATTTCAAACATGAAAAAGGTCATTTTGAAATCAACATGAAAAACCAAAATTCTAAAAGTATAAAATACAAAAAATTCTCACCAAAGAATAAAAATGAATCGTCCACGGCACCCTCCTCCCTGCCCTGTGGTGCAACTGATGTCCCTTTCTCCATAAATGTACTCAATGGGAGCGTAATGTTGCAACCACACACACAAGTTGACCTGCTGTGAGGAAAAGACGAGTTAGTACATTTCAAACATGAAAAAGGTCATTTTGAAATCAACATGAAAAACCAAAATTCTAAAAGTATAAAATACAAAAAATTCTCACCAAAGAAGGAAAATGTATCGTCCTCGGCACCCTCCACCATGCCCTGTGGTGCAACTGATGTCCCTTTCTCCATAAATGTACTCAATGGGAGTGTAATGTTGCAACCACACACACAAGTTGACCTGCTGTGAGGAAAAGACGAGTTAGTACATTTCAAACATGAAAAAGGTCATTTTGAAATCAACATGAAAAACCAAAATTCTAAAAGTATAAAATACAAAAATTCTCACCAAAGAAGGAAAATGTATCGTCCTCGGCACCCTCCTCCATCCCCTGTGGTGCAACTGATGTCCCTTTCTCCATAAATGTACTCAATGGGAGCGTAATGTTGCAACCACACACACAAGTTGACCTGCTGTGAGGAAAAGGCGAGTTAGTACATTTCAAACATGAAAAAGGTCATTTTGAAATCAACATGAAAAACCAAAATTCTAAAAGTATAAATTACAAAAAATTCTCACCAAAGAAGGAAAATGTATCGTCCTCGGCACCCTCCTCCCTGCCCTGTGGTGCAACTGATGTCCCTTTCTCCATAAATGTACTCAATGGGAGCGTAATGTTGCAACCACACACACAAGTTGACCTGCTGTGAGGAAAAGACGAGTTAGTACATTTCAAACATGAAAAAGGTCATTTTGAAATCAACATGAAAAACCAAAATTCTAAAAGTATAAATTACAAAAAATTCTCACCAAAGAAGGAAAATGTATCGTCCTCGGCACCCTCCTCCATGCCCTGTGGTGCAACTGATGTCCTTTTTTTCCATAAATGTACTCAATGGGAGCGTAATGTTGCAACCACACACACAAGTTGACCTGCTGTGAGGAAAAGACGAGGTAGTACATTTCAAACATGAAAAAGGTCATTTTGAAATCAACATGAAAAACCAAAATTCTAAAAGTATAAAATACAAAAAATTCTCACCAAAGAAGGAAAATGTATCGTCCTCGGCACCCTCCACCATGCCCTGTGGTGCAACTGATGTCCCTTTCTCCATAAATGTACTCAATGGGAGTGTAATGTTGCAACCACACACACAAGTTGACCTGCTGTGAGGAAAAGACGAGTTAGTACATTTCAAACATGAAAAAGGTCATTTTGAAATCAACATGAAAAACCAAAATTCTAAAAGTATAAAATACAAAAAATTCTCACCAAAGAAGGAAAATGTATCGTCCTCGGCACCCTCCTCCATCCCCTGTGGTGCAACTGATGTCCCTTTCTCCATAAATGTACTCAATGGGAGCGTAATGTTGCAACCACACACACAAGTTGACCTGCTGTGAGGAAAAGGCGAGTTAGTACATTTGAAACATGAAAAAGGTCATTTTGAAATCAACATGAAAAACCAAAATTCTAAAAGTATAAAATACAAAAAATTCTCACCAAAGAAGGAAAATGTATCGTCCTCGGCACCCTCCTCCCTGCCCTGTGGTGCAACTGATGTCCCTTTCTCCATAAATGTACTCAATGGGAGCGTAATGTTGCAACCACACACACAAGTTGACCTGCTGTGAGGAAAAGACGAGTTAGTACATTTCAAACATGAAAAAGGTCATTTTGAAATCAACATGAAAAACCAAAATTCTAAAAGTATAAATTACAAAAAATTCTCACCAAAGAAGGAAAATGTATCGTCCTCGGCACCCTCCTCCATGCCCTGTGGTGCAACTGATGTCCTTTTTTTCCATAAATGTACTCAATGGGAGCGTAATGTTGCAACCACACACACAAGTTGTCTTGCTGTGAGGAAAAGACGAGTTAGTACATTTCAAACATGAATAAGGTCATTTTGAAATCAACATGAAAAACCAAAATGCTAAAAGTATAAAATACAAAAAATTCTCACCAAAGAAGGAAAATGTATCGTCCACGGCACCCTCCTCCCTGCCCTGTGGTGCAACTGATGTCCCTTTCTCCATAAATGTACTCAATGGGAGCGCAATGTTGCAACCACACACACAAGTTGACCTGCTGTGAGGAAAAGACGAGTTAGTACATTTCAAACATGAAAAAGGTCATTTTGAAATCAACATGAAAAACCAAAATTCTAAAAGTATAAAAAAAAAAAAATTCTCACCAAAGAAGGAAAATGTATCGTCCTCGGCACCCTCCTCCATCCCCTGTGGTGCAACTGATGTCCCTTTCTCCATAAATGTACTCAATGGGAGCGTAATGTTGCAACCACACACACAAGTTGACCTGCTGTGAGGAAAAGACGAGTTAGTACATTTCAAACATGAAAAAAGGTCATTTTGAAATCAACATGAAAAACCAAAATTCTAAAAGTATAAAATACAAAAAATTCTCACCAAAGAAGGGCAATGTATCGTCCTCGGCACCCTCCTCCATCCCCTGTGGTGCAACTGATGTCCCTTTCTCCATAAATGTACTCAATGGGAGCGTAATGTTGCAACCACACACACAAGTTGACCTGCTGTGAGGAAAAGACAAGTTAGTACATTTGAAACATGAAAAAGGTCATTTTGAAATCAACATGAAAAACCAAAATTCTAAAAGTATAAAATACAAAAAATTCTCACCAAAGAAGGAAAATGTATCGTCCTCGGCACCCTCCTCCATGCCCTGTGGTGCAACTGATGTCCCTTTCTCCATAAATGTACTCAATGGGAGCGTAATGTTGCAACCACACACACAAGTTGACCTGCTGTGAGGAAAAGACGAGTTAGTACATTTCAAACATGAAAAAGGTCATTTTGAAATCAACATGAAAAACCAAAATTCTAAAAGTATAAAATACAAAAAATTCTCACCAAAGAATAAAAATGAATCGTCCACGGCACCCTCCTCCCTGCCCTGTGGTGCAACTGATGTCCCTTTCTCCATAAATGTACTCAATGGGAGCGTAATGTTGCAACCACACACACAAGTTGACCTGCTGTGAGGAAAAGACGAGTTAGTACATTTCAAACATGAAAAAGGTCATTTTGAAATCAACATGAAAAACCAAAATTCTAAAAGTATAAAATACAAAAAATTCTCACCAAAGAAGGAAAATGTATCGTCCTCGGCACCCTCCACCATGCCCTGTGGTGCAACTGATGTCCCTTTCTCCATAAATGTACTCAATGGGAGTGTAATGTTGCAACCACACACACAAGTTGACCTGCTGTGAGGAAAAGACGAGTTAGTACATTTCAAACATGAAAAAGGTCATTTTGAAATCAACATGAAAAACCAAAATTCTAAAAGTATAAAATACAAAAAATTCTCACCAAAGAAGGAAAATGTATCGTCCTCGGCACCCTCCTCCATCCCCTGTGGTGCAACTGATGTCCCTTTCTCCATAAATGTACTCAATGGGAGCGTAATGTTGCAACCACACACACAAGTTGACCTGCTGTGAGGAAAAGGCGAGTTAGTACATTTCAAACATGAAAAAGGTCATTTTGAAATCAACATGAAAAACCAAAATTCTAAAAGTATAAAATACAAAAAATTCTCACCAAAGAAGGAAAATGTATCGTCCTCGGCACCCTCCTCCCTGCCCTGTGGTGCAACTGATGTCCCTTTCTCCATAAATGTACTCAATGGGAGCGTAATGTTGCAACCACACACACAAGTTGACCTGCTGTGAGGAAAAGACGAGTTAGTACATTTCAAACATGAAAAAGGTCATTTTGAAATCAATATGAAAAACCAAAATTCTAAAAGTATAAATTACAAAAAATTCTCACCAAAGAAGGAAAATGTATCGTCCTCGGCACCCTCCTCCATGCCCTGTGGTGCAACTGATGTCCTTTTTTTCCATAAATGTACTCAATGGGAGCGTAATGTTGCAACCACACACACAAGTTGACCTGCTGTGAGGAAAAGACGAGTTAGTACATTTCAAACATGAAAAAGGTCATTTTGAAATCAACATGAAAAACCAAAATTCTAAAAGTATAAAATACAAAAAATTCTCACCAAAGAAGGAAAATGTATCGTCCTCGGCACCCTCCACCATGCCCTGTGGTGCAACTGATGTCCCTTTCTCCATAAATGTACTCAATGGGAGTGTAATGTTGCAACCACACACACAAGTTGACCTGCTGTGAGGAAAAGACGAGTTAGTACATTTCAAACATGAAAAAGGTCATTTTGAAATCAACATGAAAAACCAAAATTCTAAAAGTATAAAATACAAAAAATTCTCACCAAAGAAGGAAAATGTATCGTCCTCGGCACCCTCCTCCATCCCCTGTGGTGCAACTGATGTCCCTTTCTCCATAAATGTACTCAATGGGAGCGTAATGTTGCAACCACACACACAAGTTGACCTGCTGTGAGGAAAAGGCGAGTTAGTACATTTCAAACATGAAAAAGGTCATTTTGAAATCAACATGAAAAACCAAAATTCTAAAAGTATAAAATACAAAAAATTCTCACCAAAGAAGGAAAATGTATCGTCCTCGGCACCCTCCTCCCTGCCCTGTGGTGCAACTGATGTCCCTTTCTCCATAAATGTACTCAATGGGAGCGTAATGTTGCAACCACACACACAAGTTGACCTGCTGTGAGGAAAAGACGAGTTAGTACATTTCAAACATGAAAAAGGTCATTTTGAAATCAACATGAAAAACCAAAATTCTAAAAGTATAAAATACAAAAAATTCTCACCAAAGAAGGAAAATGTATCGTCCTCGGCACCCTCCACCATGCCCTGTGGTGCAACTGATGTCCCTTTCTCCATAAATGTACTCAATGGGAGTGTAATGTTGCAACCACACACACAAGTTGACCTGCTGTGAGGAAAAGACGAGTTAGTACATTTCAAACATGAAAAAGGTCATTTTGAAATCAACATGAAAAACCAAAATTCTAAAAGTATAAAATACAAAAAATTCTCACCAAAGAAGGAAAATGTATCGTCCTCGGCACCCTCCTCCATCCCCTGTGGTGCAACTGATGTCCCTTTCTCCATAAATGTACTCAATGGGAGCGTAATGTTGCAACCACACACACAAGTTGACCTGCTGTGAGGAAAAGGCGAGTTAGTACATTTCAAACATGAAAAAGGTCATTTTGAAATCAACATGAAAAACCAAAATTCTAAAAGTATAAAATACAAAAAATTCTCACCAAAGAAGGAAAATGTATCGTCCTCGGCACCCTCCTCCCTGCCCTGTGGTGCAACTGATGTCCCTCTCTCCATAAATGTACTCAATGGGAGCGTAATGTTGCAACCACACACACAAGTTGACCTGCTGTGAGGAAAAGACGAGTTAGTACATTTCAAACATGAAAAAGGTCATTTTGAAATCAACATGAAAAACCAAAATTCTAAAAGTATAAATTACAAAAAATTCTCACCAAAGAAGGAAAATGTATCGTCCTCGGCACCCTCCTCCATGCCCTGTGGTGCAACTGATGTCCTTTTTTTCCATAAATGTACTCAATGGGAGCGTAATGTTGCAACCACACACACAAGTTGACCTGCTGTGAGGAAAAGACGAGTTAGTACATTTCAAACATGAAAAAGGTCATTTTGAAATCAACATGAAAAACCAAAATTCTAAAAGTATAAAATACAAAAAATTCTCACCAAAGAAGGAAAATGTATCGTCCTCGGCACCCTCCACCATGCCCTGTGGTGCAACTGATGTCCCTTTCTCCATAAATGTACTCAATGGGAGTGTAATGTTGCAACCACACACACAAGTTGACCTGCTGTGAGGAAAAGACGAGTTAGTACATTTCAAACATGAAAAAGGTCATTTTGAAATCAACATGAAAAACCAAAATTCTAAAAGTATAAAATACAAAAAATTCTCACCAAAGAAGGAAAATGTATCGTCCTCGGCACCCTCCTCCATCCCCTGTGGTGCAACTGATGTCCCTTTCTCCATAAATGTACTCAATGGGAGCGTAATGTTGCAACCACACACACAAGTTGACCTGCTGTGAGGAAAAGGCGAGTTAGTACATTTCAAATATGAAAAAGGTCATTTTGAAATCAACATGAAAAACCAAAATTCTAAAAGTATAAAATACAAAAAATTCTCACCAAAGAAGGAAAATGTATCGTCCTCGGCACCCTCCTCCCTGCCCTGTGGTGCAACTGATGTCCCTTTCTCCATAAATGTACTCAATGGGAGTGTAATGTTGCAACCACACACACAAGTTGACCTGCTGTGAGGAAAAGACGAGTTAGTACATTTCAAACATGAAAAAGGTCATTTTGAAATCAACATGAAAAACCAAAATTCTAAAAGTATAAATTACAAAAAATTCTCACCAAAGAAGGAAAATGTATCGTCCTCGGCACCCTCCTCCATGCCCTGTGGTGCAACTGATGTCCTTTTTTTCCATAAATGTACTCAATGGGAGCGTAATGTTGCAACCACACACACAAGTTGACCTGCTGTGAGGAAAAGACGAGTTAGTACATTTCAAACATGAATAAGGTCATTTTGAAATCAACATGAAAAACCAAAATGCTAAAAGTATAAAATACAAAAAATTCTCACCAAAGAAGGAAAATGTATCGTCCACGGCACCCTCCTCCCTGCCCTGTGGTGCAACTGATGTCCCTTTCTCCATAAATGTACTCAATGGGAGCGCAATGTTGCAACCACACACACAAGTTGACCTGCTGTGAGGAAAAGACGAGTTAGTACATTTCAAACATGAAAAAGGTCATTTTGAAATCAACATGAAAAACCAAAATTCTAAAAGTATAAAAAAAAAAAAATTCTCACCAAAGAAGGAAAATGTATCGTCCTCGGCACCCTCCTCCATCCCCTGTGGTGCAACTGATGTCCCTTTCTCCATAAATGTACTCAATGGGAGCGTAATGTTGCAACCACACACACAAGTTGACCTGCTGTGAGGAAAAGACGAGTTAGTACATTTCAAACATGAAAAAGGTCATTTTGAAATCAACATGAAAAACCAAAATTCTAAAAGTATAAAATACAAAAAATTCTCACCAAAGAAGGGCAATGTATCGTCCTCGGCACCCTCCTCCATCCCCTGTGGTGCAACTGATGTCCCTTTCTCCATAAATGTACTCAATGGGAGCGTAATGTTGCAACCACACACACAAGTTGACCTGCTGTGAGGAAAAGACGAGTTAGTACATTTCAAACATGAAAAAGGTCATTTTGAAATCAACATGAAAAACCAAAATTCTAAAAGTATAAAATACAAAAAATTCTCACCAAAGAAGGAAAATGTATCGTCCTCGGCACCCTCCACCATGCCCTGTGGTGCAACTGATGTCCCTTTCTCCATAAATGTACTCAATGGGAGTGTAATGTTGCAACCACACACACAAGTTGACCTGCTGTGAGGAAAAGACGAGTTAGTACATTTCAAACATGAAAAAGGTCATTTTGAAATCAACATGAAAAACCAAAATTCTAAAAGTATAAAATACAAAAAATTCTCACCAAAGAAGGAAAATGTATCGTCCTCGGCACCCTCCTCCATCCCCTGTGGTGCAACTGATGTCCCTTTCTCCATAAATGTACTCAATGGGAGCGTAATGTTGCAACCACACACACAAGTTGACCTGCTGTGAGGAAAAGGCGAGTTAGTACATTTCAAACATGAAAAAGGTCATTTTGAAATCAACATGAAAAACCAAAATTCTAAAAGTATAAAATACAAAAAACTCTCACCAAAGAAGGAAAATGTATCGTCCTCGGCACCCTCCTCCCTGCCCTGTGGTGCAACTGATGTCCCTTTCTCCATAAATGTACTCAATGGGAGCGTAATGTTGCAACCACACACACAAGTTGACCTGCTGTGAGGAAAAGACGAGTTAGTACATTTCAAACATGAAAAAGGTCATTTTGAAATCAACATGAAAAACCAAAATTCTAAAAGTATAAAATACAAAAAATTCTCACCAAAGAAGGAAAATGTATCGTCCTCGGCACCCTCCTCCATGCCCTGTGGTGCAACTGATGTCCTTTTTTTCCATAAATGTACTCAATGGGAGCGTAATGTTGCAACCACACACACAAGTTGACCTGCTGTGAGGAAAAGACGAGTTAGTACATTTCAAACATGAATAAGGTCATTTTGAAATCAACATGAAAAACCAAAATGCTAAAAGTATAAAATACAAAAAATTCTCACCAAAGAAGGAAAATGTATCGTCCACGGCACCCTCCTCCCTGCCCTGTGGTGCAACTGATGTCCCTTTCTCCATAAATGTACTCAATGGGAGCGCAATGTTGCAACCACACACACAAGTTGACCTGCTGTGAGGAAAAGACGAGTTAGTACATTTCAAACATGAAAAAGGTCATTTTGAAATCAACATGAAAAACCAAAATTCTAAAAGTATAAAAAAAAAAAAATTCTCACCAAAGAAGGAAAATGTATCGTCCTCGGCACCCTCCTCCATCCCCTGTGGTGCAACTGATGTCCCTTTCTCCATAAATGTACTCAATGGGAGCGTAATGTTGCAACCACACACACAAGTTGACCTGCTGTGAGGAAAAGACGAGTTAGTACATTTCAAACATGAAAAAGGTCATTTTGAAATCAACATGAAAAACCAAAATTCTAAAAGTATAAAATACAAAAAATTCTCACCAAAGAAGGGCAATGTATCGTCCTCGGCACCCTCCTCCATCCCCTGTGGTGCAACTGATGTCCCTTTCTCCATAAATGTACTCAATGGGAGTGTAATGTTGCAACCACACACACAAGTTGACCTGCTGTGAGGAAAAGACGAGTTAGTACATTTCAAACATGAAAAAGGTCATTTTGAAATCAACATGAAAAACCAAAATTCTAAAAGTATAAAATACAAAAAATTCTCACCAAAGAAGGAAAATGTATCGTCCTCGGCACCCTCCTCCATCCCCTGTGGAGCAAATGATGTCCCTTTCTCCATAAATGTACTCAATGGGAGCGTAATGTTGCAACCACACACACAAGTTGACCTGCTGTGAGGAAAAGACGAGTTAGTACATTTCAAACATGAAAAAGGTCATTTTGAAATCAACATGAAAAACCAAAATTCTAAAAGTATAAAATACAAAAAATTCTCACCAAAGAAGGAAAATGTATCGTCCTCGGCACCCTCCTCCCTGCCCTGTGGTGCAACTGATGTCCCTTTCTCCATAAATGTACTCAATGGGAGCGTAATGTTGCAACCACACACACAAGTTGACCTGCTGTGAGGAAAAGACGAGTTAGTACATTTCAAACATGAAAAAGGTCATTTTGAAATCAACATGAAAAACCAAAATTCTAAAAGTATAAAATACAAAAAATTCTCACCAAAGAAGGAAAATGTATCGTTGTCGGCACCCTTCTCCATGCCCTGTGGTGCAACTGATGCCCTTTTCTCCATAAATGTACTCAATGGGAGCGTAATGTTGCAACCACACACACAAGTTGACCTGCTGTGAGGAAAAGACGAGTTAGTACATTTCAAACATGAAAAAGGTCATTTGAAATCAACATGAAAAACCAAAATTCTAAAAGTATAAAATACAAAAAATTCTCACCAAAGAAGGAAAATGTATCATCCTCGGCACCCTCCTCCATCCCCTGTGGTGCAACTGATGTCCCTTTCTCCATAAATGTACTCAATGGGAGCGTAATGTTGCAACCACACACACAAGTTGACCTGCTGTGAGGAAAAGACGAGTTAGTACATTTCAAACATGAAAAAGGTCATTTTGAAATCAACATGAAAAACCAAAATTCTAAAAGTATAAAATACAAAAAATTCTCACCAAAGAAGGAAAATGTATCGTCCACGGCACCCTCCTCCCTGCCCTGTGGTGCAACTGATGTCCCTTTCTCCATAAATGTACTCAATGGGAGCGTAATGTTGCAACCACACACACAAGTTGACCTGCTGTGAGGAAAGGACGAGTTAGTACATTTCAAACATGAAAAAGGTCATTTTGAAATCAACATGAAAAACCAAAATTCTAAAAGTATAAAATACAAAAAATTCTCACCAAAGAAGGAAAATGTATCGTCCTCGGCACCCTCCTCCATGCCCTGTGGTGCAACTGATGTCCCTTTCTCCATAAATGTACTCAATGGGAGCGTAATGTTGCAACCACACACACAAGTTGACCTGCTGTGAGGAAAAGACGAGTTAGTACATTTCAAACATGAAAAAGGTCATTTTGAAATCAACATGAAAAACCAAAATGCTAAAAGTATAAAATACAAAAAATTCTCACCAAAGAAGGAAAATGTATCGTCCACGGCACCCTCCTCCCTGCCCTGTGGTGCAACTGATGTCCCTTTCTCCATAAATGTACTCAATGGGAGCGTAATGTTGCAACCACACACACAAGTTGACCTGCTGTGAGGAAAAGACAAGTTAGTACATTTGAAACATGAAAAAGGTCATTTTGAAATCAACATGAAAAACCAAAATTCTAAAAGTATAAAATACAAAAAATTCTCACCAAAGAAGGAAAATGTATCGTCCTCGGCACCCTCCTCCATGCCCTGTGGTGCAACTGATGTCCCTTTCTCCATAAATGTACTCAATGGGAGCGTAATGTTGCAACCACACACACAAGTTGACCTGCTGTGAGGAAAAGACGAGTTAGTACATTTCAAACATGAAAAAGGTCATTTTGAAATCAACATGAAAAACCAAAATTCTAAAAGTATAAAATACAAAAAATTCTCACCAAAGAATAAAAATGAATCGTCCACGGCACCCTCCTCCCTGCCCTGTGGTGCAACTGATGTCCCTTTCTCCATAAATGTACTCAATGGGAGCGTAATGTTGCAACCACACACACAAGTTCACCTGCTGTGAGGAAAAGACGAGTTAGTACATTTCAAACATGAAAAAGGTCATTTTGAAATCAACATGAAAAACCAAAATTCTAAAAGTATAAAATACAAAAAATTCTCACCAAAGAAGGAAAATGTATCGTCCTCGGCACCCTCCTCCATGCCCTGTGGTGCAACTGATGTCCCTTTCTCCATAAATGTACTCAATGGGAGTGTAATGTTGCAACCACACACACAAGTTGACCTGCTGTGAGGAAAAGACGAGTTAGTACATTTCAAACATGAAAAAGGTCATTTTGAAATCAACATGAAAAACCAAAATTCTAAAAGTATAAAATACAAAAAATTCTCACCAAAGAAGGAAAATGTATCGTCCACGGCACCCTCCTCCCTGCCCTGTGGTGCAACTGATGTCCCTTTCTCCATAAATGTACTCAATGGGAGCGTAATGTTGCAACCACACACACAAGTTGACCTGATGTGAGGAAAAGACGAGTTAGTACATTTCAAACATGAAAAAGGTCATTTTGAAATCAACATGAAAAACCAAAATTCTAAAAGTTTAACACACAAAAACTTCTCACCAAAGAAGGAAATAGTATCGTCCTCGGCACCCTCCTCCATGCCCTGTGGTGCAACTGATGTCCCTTTCTCCATAAATGTACTCAATGGGAGCGTAATGTTGCAACCACACACACAAGTTGACCTGCTGTGAGGAAAAGACGAGTTAGTACATTTCAAACATGAAAAAGGTCATTTTGAAATCAACATGAAAAACCAAAATTCTAAAAGTATAAAATACAAAAAATTCTCACCAAAGAAGGAAAATGTATCGTCCACGGCACCCTCCTCCCTGCCCTGTGGTGCAACTGATGTCCCTTTCTCCATAAATGTACTCAATGGGAGCGTAATGTTGCAACCACACACACAAGTTGACCTGCTGTGAGGAAAAGACGAGTTAGTACATTTCAAACATGAAAAAGGTCATTTTGAAATCAACATGAAAAACCAAAATTCTAAAAGTATAAAATACAAAAAATTCTCACCAAAGAAGGAAAATGTATCGTCCTCGGCACCCTCCTCCATCCCCTGTGGTGCAACTGATGTCCCTTTCTCCATAAATGTACTCAATGGGAGCGTAATGTTGCAACCACACACACAAGTTGACCTGCTGTGAGGAAAGGACGAGGTAGTACATTTCAAACATGAAAAAGGTCATTTTGAAATCAACATGAAAAACCAAAATTCTAAAAGTATAAAATACAAAAAATTCTCACCAAAGAAGGAAAATGTATCGTCCTCGGCACCCTCCTCCATGCCCTGTGGTGCAACTGATGTCCCTTTCTCCATAAATGTACTCAATGGGAGCGTAATGTTGCAACCACACACACAAGTTGACCTGCTGTGAGGAAAAGACGAGTTAGTACATTTCAAACATGAAAAAGGTCATTTTGAAATCAACATGAAAAACCAAAATTCTAAAAGTATAAAATACAAAAAATTCTCACCAAAGAAGGGAAATGTATCGTCCTCGGCACCCTCCTCCATCCCCTGTGGTGCAACTGATGTCCCTTTCTCCATAAATGTACTCAATGGGAGCGTAATGTTGCAACCACACACACAAGTTGACCTGCTGTGAGGAAAAGGCGAGTTAGTACATTTCAAACATGAAAAAGGTCATTTTGAAATCAACATGAAAAACCAAAATTCTAAAAGTATAAAATACAAAAAACTCTCACCAAAGAAGGAAAATGTATCGTCCTCGGCACCCTCCTCCCTGCCCTGTGGTGCAACTGATGTCCCTTTCTCCATAAATGTACTCAATGGGAGCGTAATGTTGCAACCACACACACAAGTTGACCTGCTGTGAGGAAAAGACGAGTTAGTACATTTCAAACATGAAAAAGGTCATTTTGAAATCAACATGAAAAACCAAAATTCTAAAAGTATAAAATACAAAAAATTCTCACCAAAGAAGGAAAATGTATCGTCCTCGGCACCCTCCTCCATGCCCTGTGGTGCAACTGATGTCCTTTTTTTCCATAAATGTACTCAATGGGAGCGTAATGTTGCAACCACACACACAAGTTGACCTGCTGTGAGGAAAAGACGAGTTAGTACATTTCAAACATGAATAAGGTCATTTTGAAATCAACATGAAAAACCAAAATGCTAAAAGTATAAAATACAAAAAATTCTCACCAAAGAAGGAAAATGTATCGTCCACGGCACCCTCCTCCCTGCCCTGTGGTGCAACTGATGTCCCTTTCTCCATAAATGTACTCAATGGGAGCGCAATGTTGCAACCACACACACAAGTTGACCTGCTGTGAGGAAAAGACGAGTTAGTACATTTCAAACATGAAAAAGGTCATTTTGAAATCAACATGAAAAACCAAAATTCTAAAAGTATAAAAAAAAAAAAATTCTCACCAAAGAAGGAAAATGTATCGTCCTCGGCACCCTCCTCCATCCCCTGTGGTGCAACTGATGTCCCTTTCTCCATAAATGTACTCAATGGGAGCGTAATGTTGCAACCACACACACAAGTTGACCTGCTGTGAGGAAAAGACGAGTTAGTACATTTCAAACATGAAAAAGGTCATTTTGAAATCAACATGAAAAACCAAAATTCTAAAAGTATAAAATACAAAAAATTCTCACCAAAGAAGGGCAATGTATCGTCCTCGGCACCCTCCTCCATCCCCTGTGGTGCAACTGATGTCCCTTTCTCCATAAATGTACTCAATGGGAGCGTAATGTTGCAACCACACACACAAGTTGACCTGCTGTGAGGAAAAGACGAGTTAGTACATTTCAAACATGAAAAAGGTCATTTTGAAATCAACATGAGAAACCAAAATTCTAAAAGTATGAAATACAAAAAATTCTCACCAAAGAAAAAAAACATATCGTCCAAGGCACCCTCCTCCATGCCCTGTGGTGCAACTGATGTCCCTTTCTCCATAAATGTACTCAATGGGAGTGTAATGTTGCAACCACACACACAAGTTGACCTGCTGTGAGGAAAAGACGAGTTAGTACATTTCAAACATGAAAAAGGTCATTTTGAAATCAACATGAAAAACCAAAATTCTAAAAGTATAAAATACAAAAAATTCTCACCAAAGAAGGAAAATGTATCGTCCTCGGCACCCTCCTCCATCCCCTGTGGAGCAAATGATGTCCCTTTCTCCATAAATGTACTCAATGGGAGCGTAATGTTGCAACCACACACACAAGTTGACCTGCTGTGAGGAAAAGACGAGTTAGTACATTTCAAACATGAAAAAGGTCATTTTGAAATCAACATGAAAAACCAAAATTCTAAAAGTATAAAATACAAAAAATTCTCACCAAAGAAGGAAAATGTATCGTCCTCGGCACCCTCCTCCCTGCCCTGTGGTGCAACTGATGTCCCTTTCTCCATAAATGTACTCAATGGGAGCGTAATGTTGCAACCACACACACAAGTTGACCTGCTGTGAGGAAAAGACGAGTTAGTACATTTCAAACATGAAAAAGGTCATTTTGAAATCAACATGAAAAACCAAAATTCTAAAAGTATAAAATACAAAAAATTCTCACCAAAGAAGGAAAATGTATCGTTGTCGGCACCCTTCTCCATGCCCTGTGGTGCAACTGATGCCCTTTTCTCCATAAATGTACTCAATGGGAGCGTAATGTTGCAACCACACACACAAGTTGACCTGCTGTGAGGAAAAGACGAGTTAGTACATTTCAAACATGAAAAAGGTCATTTTGAAATCAACATGAAAAACCAAAATTCTAAAAGTATAAAATACAAAAAATTCTCACCAAAGAAGGAAAATGTATCATCCTCGGCACCCTCCTCCATCCCCTGTGGTGCAACTGATGTCCCTTTCTCCATAAATGTACTCAATGGGAGCGTAATGTTGCAACCACACACACAAGTTGACCTGCTGTGAGGAAAAGACGAGTTAGTACATTTCAAACATGAAAAAGGTCATTTTGAAATCAACATGAAAAACCAAAATTCTAAAAGTATAAAATACAAAAAATTCTCACCAAAGAAGGAAAATGTATCGTCCACGGCACCCTCCTCCCTGCCCTGTGGTGCAACTGATGTCCCTTTCTCCATAAATGTACTCAATGGGAGCGTAATGTTGCAACCACACACACAAGTTGACCTGCTGTGAGGAAAGGACGAGTTAGTACATTTCAAACATGAAAAAGGTCATTTTGAAATCAACATGAAAAACCAAAATTCTAAAAGTATAAAATACAAAAAATTCTCACCAAAGAAGGAAAATGTATCGTCCTCGGCACCCTCCTCCATGCCCTGTGGTGCAACTGATGTCCCTTTCTCCATAAATGTACTCAATGGGAGCGTAATGTTGCAACCACACACACAAGTTGACCTGCTGTGAGGAAAAGACGAGTTAGTACATTTCAAACATGAAAAAGGTCATTTTGAAATCAACATGAAAAACCAAAATGCTAAAAGTATAAAATACAAAAAATTCTCACCAAAGAAGGAAAATGTATCGTCCACGGCACCCTCCTCCCTGCCCTGTGGTGCAACTGATGTCCCTTTATCCATAAATGTACTCAATGGGAGCGTAATGTTGCAACCACACACACAAGTTGACCTGCTGTGAGGAAAAGACAAGTTAGTACATTTGAAACATGAAAAAGGTCATTTTGAAATCAACATGAAAAACCAAAATTCTAAAAGTATAAAATACAAAAAATTCTCACCAAAGAAGGAAAATGTATCGTCCTCGGCACCCTCCTCCATGCCCTGTGGTGCAACTGATGTCCCTTTCTCCATAAATGTACTCAATGGGAGCGTAATGTTGCAACCACACACACAAGTTGACCTGCTGTGAGGAAAAGACGAGTTAGTACATTTCAAACATGAAAAAGGTCATTTTGAAATCAACATGAAAAACCAAAATTCTAAAAGTATAAAATACAAAAAATTCTCACCAAAGAATAAAAATGAATCGTCCACGGCACCCTCCTCCCTGCCCTGTGGTGCAACTGATGTCCCTTTCTCCATAAATGTACTCAATGGGAGCGTAATGTTGCAACCACACACACAAGTTCACCTGCTGTGAGGAAAAGACGAGTTAGTACATTTCAAACATGAAAAAGGTCATTTTGAAATCAACATGAAAAACCAAAATTCTAAAAGTATAAAATACAAAAAATTCTCACCAAAGAAGGAAAATGTATCGTCCTCGGCACCCTCCTCCATGCCCTGTGGTGCAACTGATGTCCCTTTCTCCATAAATGTACTCAATGGGAGTGTAATGTTGCAACCACACACACAAGTTGACCTGCTGTGAGGAAAAGACGAGTTAGTACATTTCAAACATGAAAAAGGTCATTTTGAAATCAACATGAAAAACCAAAATTCTAAAAGTATAAAATACAAAAAATTCTCACCAAAGAAGGAAAATGTATCGTCCACGGCACCCTCCTCCCTGCCCTGTGGTGCAACTGATGTCCCTTTCTCCATAAATGTACTCAATGGGAGCGTAATGTTGCAACCACACACACAAGTTGACCTGCTGTGAGGAAAAGACGAGTTAGTACATTTCAAACATGAAAAAGGTCATTTTGAAATCAACATGAAAAACCAAAATTCTAAAAGTTTAACACACAAAAACTTCTCACCAAAGAAGGAAATAGTATCGTCCTCGGCACCCTCCTCCATGCCCTGTGGTGCAACTGATGTCCCTTTCTCCATAAATGTACTCAATGGGAGCGTAATGTTGCAACCACACACACAAGTTGACCTGCTGTGAGGAAAAGACGAGTTAGTACATTTCAAACATGAAAAAGGTCATTTTGAAATCAACATGAAAAACCAAAATTCTAAAAGTATAAAATACAAAAAATTCTCACCAAAGAAGGAAAATGTATCGTCCACGGCACCCTCCTCCCTGCCCTGTGGTGCAACTGATGTCCCTTTCTCCATAAATGTACTCAATGGGAGCGTAATGTTGCAACCACACACACAAGTTGACCTGCTGTGAGGAAAAGACGAGTTAGTACATTTCAAACATGAAAAAGGTCATTTTGAAATCAACATGAAAAACCAAAATTCTAAAAGTATAAAATACAAAAAATTCTCACCAAAGAAGGAAAATGTATCGTCCTCGGCACCCTCCTCCATCCCCTGTGGTGCAACTGATGTCCCTTTCTCCATAAATGTACTCAATGGGAGCGTAATGTTGCAACCACACACACAAGTTGACCTGCTGTGAGGAAAGGACGAGGTAGTACATTTCAAACATGAAAAAGGTCATTTTGAAATCAACATGAAAAACCAAAATTCTAAAAGTATAAAATACAAAAAATTCTCACCAAAGAAGGAAAATGTATCGTCCTCGGCACCCTCCTCCATGCCCTGTGGTGCAACTGATGTCCCTTTCTCCATAAATGTACTCAATGGGAGCGTAATGTTGCAACCACACACACAAGTTGACCTGCTGTGAGGAAAAGACGAGTTAGTACATTTCAAACATGAAAAAGGTCATTTTGAAATCAACATGAAAAACCAAAATTCTAAAAGTATAAAATACAAAAAATTCTCACCAAAGAAGGGAAATGTATCGTCCTCGGCACCCTCCTCCATCCCCTGTGGTGCAACTGATGTCCCTTTCTCCATAAATGTACTCAATGGGAGCGTAATGTTGCAACCACACACACAAGTTGACCTGCTGTGAGGAAAAGACGAGTTAGTACATTTCAAACATGAAAAAGGTCATTTTGAAATCAACATGAAAAACCAAAATTCTAAAAGTATAAAATACAAAAAATTCTCACCAAAGAAGGAAAATCTATCGTCCTCGGCACCCTCCTCCCTGCCCTGTAGTGCAACTGATGTCCCTTTCTCCATAAATGTACTCAATGGGAGCGTAATGTTGCAACCACACACACAAGTTGACCTGCTGTGAGGAAAAGGCGAGTTAGTACATTTCAAACATGAAAAAGGTCATTTTGAAATCAACATGAAAAACCAAAATTCTAAAAGTATAAAATACAAAAAATTCGCACCAAAGAAGGAAAATGTATCGTCCTCGGCACCCTCCTCCATGCCCTGTGGTGCAACTGATGTCCTTTTCTCCATAAATGTACTCAATGGGAGCGTAATGTTGCAACCACACACACAAGTTGACCTGCTGTGAGGAAAAGACGAGTTAGTACATTTCAAACATGAAAAAGGTCATTTTGAAATCAACATGAAAAACCAAAATTCTAAAAGTATAAAATACAAAAAATTCTCACCAAAGAAGGAAAACGTATCGTCCTCGGCACCCTCCTCCATGCCCTGTGGTGCAACTGATGTCCCTTTCTCCATAAATGTACTCAATGGGAGCGTAATGTTGCAACCACATACACAAGTTGACCTGCTGTGAGGAAAAGACGAGTTAGTACATTTCAAACATGAAAAAGGTCATTTTGAAATCAACATGAAAAACCAAAATTCTAAAAGTATAAAATACAAAAAATTCTCACCAAAGAAGGAAAATGTATCGTCTTCGGCACCCTCCTCCATGCCCTGTGGTGCAACTGATGTCCCTTTCTCCATAAATGTACTCAATGGGAGCGTAATGTTGCAACCACACACACAAGTTGACCTGCTGTGAGGAAAAGACGAGTTAGTACATTTCAAACATGAAAAAGGTCATTTTGAAATCAACATGAAAAACCAAAATTCTAAAAGTATAAAATACAAAAAGTTCTCACCAAAGAAGGAAAATGTATCGTCCACGGCACCCTCCTCCCTGCCCTGTGGTGCAACTGATGTCCCTTTCTCCATAAATGTACTCAATGGGAGCGTAATGTTGCAACCACACACACAAGTTGACCTGCTGTGAGGGAAAGACGAGTTAGTACATTTCAAACATGAAAAAGGTCATTTTGAAATCAACATGAAAAACCAAAATTCTAAAAGTATTAAATACAAAAAATTCTCACCAAAGAAGGAAAATCTATCGTTCTCGGCACCCTCCTCCATGCCCTGTGGTGCAACTGATGTCCCTTTCTCCATAACTGTACTCAATGGGAGCGTAATGTTGCAACCACACACACAAGTTGACCTGCTGTGAGGAAAAGACGAGTTAGTACATTTCAAACATGAAAAAGGTAATTTTGAAATCAACATGAAAAACCAAAATTCTAAAAGTATAAAATACAAAAAATTCTCACCAAAGAAGGAAAATGTATCGTCCACGGCACCCTCCTCCCTGCCCTGTGGTGCAACTGATGTCCCTTTCTCCATAAATGTACTCAATGGGAGCGTAATGTTGCAACCACACACACAAGTTGACCTGCTGTGAGGAAAAGACGAGTTAGTACATTTCAAACATGAAAAAGGTCATTTTGAAATCAACATGAAAAACCAAAATTCTAAAAGTATAAAATACAAAAAATTCTCACCAAAGAAGGAAAATGTATCGTCCTCGGCACCCTCCTCCATGCCCTGTGGTGCAACTGATGTCCCTTTCTCCATAAATGTACTCAATGGGAGCGTAATGTTGCAACCACACACACAAGTAGACCTGCTGTGAGGAAAAGACGAGTTAGTACATTTCAAACATGAAAAAGGTCATTTTGAAATCAACATGAAAAACCAAAATTCTAAAAGTATAAAATACAAAAAATTCTCACCAAAGAAGGAAAATGTATCGTCCACGGCACCCTCCTCCCTGCCCTGTGGTGCAACTGATGTCCCTTTCTCCATAAATGTACTCAATGGGAGCGTAATGTTGCAACCACACACACAAGTTGACCTGCTGTGAGGAAAAGACGAGTTAGTACATTTCAAACATGAAAAAGGTCATTTTGAAATCAACATGAAAAACCAAAATTCTAAAAGTATAAAATACAAAAAATTCTCACCAAAGAAGGAAAATGTATCGTCCACGGCACCCTCCTCCCTGCCCTGTGGTGCAACTGATGTCCCTTTCTCCATAAATGTACTCAATGGGAGCGTAATGTTGCAACCACACACACAAGTTGACCTGCTGTGAGGAAAAGACGAGTTAGTACATTTCAAACATGAAAAAGGTCATTTTGAAATCAACATGAAAAACCAAAATTCTAAAAGTATAAAATACAAAAAATTCTCACCAAAGAAGGAAAATGTATCGTCCACGGCACCCTCCTCCCTGCCCTGTGGTGCAACTGATGTCCCTTTCTCCATAAATGTACTCAATGGGAGCGTAATGTTGCAACCACACACACAAGTTGACCTGTTGTGAGGAAAAGACGAGTTAGTACATTTCAAACACGAAAAAGGTCATTTTGAAATCAACATGAAAAACCAAAATTCTAAAAGTATAAAATACAAAAAATTCTCACCAAAGAAGGAAAATGTATCGTCCTCGGCACCCTCCTCCATGCCCTGTGGTGCAACTGATGTCCCTTTCTCCATAAATGTACTCAATGGGAGCGTAATGTTGCAACCACACACACAAGTTGACCTGCTGTGAGGAAAAGACGAGTTAGTACATTTCAAACATGAAAAAGGTCATTTTGAAATCAACATGAAAAACCAAAATTCTAAAAGTATAAAATACAAAAAAATTCTCACCAAAGAAGGAAAATGTATCGTCCTCGGCACCCTCCTCCATGCCCTGTGGTGCAACTGATGTCCCTTTCTCCATAAATGTACTCAATGGGAGCGTAATGTTGCAACCACACACACTAGTTGACCCGCTGTGAGGAAAAGACGAGTTAGTACATTTCAAACATGAAAAAGGTCATTTTGAAATCAACATGAAAAACCAAAATTCTAAAAGTATAAAATACAAAAAATTCTCACCAAAGAAGGAAAATGTATCGTCCTCGGCACCCTCCTCCATGCCCTGTGCTGCAACTGATGTCCCTTTCTCCATAAATGTACTCAATGGGAGCGTAATGTTGCAACCACACACACAAGTTGACCTGCTGTGAGAAAAAGACGAGTTAGTACATTTCAAACATGAAAAAGGTCATTTTGAAATCAACATGAAAAACCAAAATTCTAAAAGTATAAAATACAAAAAATTCTCACCAAGAAGGAAAATGTATCGTCCTCGGCACCCTCCTCCATGCCCTGTGGTGCAACTGATGTCCCTTTCTCCATAAATGTACTCAATGGGAGCGTAATGTTGCAACCACACACACAAGTTGACCTGCTGTGAGGAAAAGACGAGTTAGTACATTTCAAACATGAAAAAGGTCATTTGAAATCAACATGAAAAACCAAAATTCTAAAAGTATAAAATACAAAAAAATTCTCACCAAAGAACCAAATTGTATCGTCCTCGGCACCCTCCTCCATGCCCTGTGGTGCAACTGATGTCCCTTTCTCCATAAATGTACTCAATGGGAGCGTAATGTTGCAACCACACACACAAGTTGACCCGCTGTGAGGAAAAGACGAGTTAGTACATTTCAAACATGAAAAAGGTCATTTGAAATCAACATGAAAAACCAAATTCTAAAAGTATAAAATACAAAATATTCTCACCAAAGAAGGAAAATGTATCGTCCTCGGCACCCTCCTCCAAGCCCTGTGGTGCAACTGATATCCCTTTCTCCATAAATGTACTCAATAGGAGCGTAATGTTGCAACCACACACACAAGTTGACCTGCTGTGAGAAAAAGACGAGTTAGTACATTTCAAACATGAAAAAGGTCATTTTGAAATCAACATGAAAAACCAAAATTCTAAAAGTATAAAATACAAAAAAATTCTCACCAAAGAAGGAAAATGTATCGTCCTCGGCACCCTCCTCCATGCCCTGTGGTGCAACTGATGTCCCTTTCTCCATAAATGTACTCAATGGGAGCGTAATGTTGCAACCACACACACACAAGTTGACCTGCTGTGAGAAAAAGACGAGTTAGTACATTTCAAACATGAAAAAGGTCATTTTGAAATCAACATGAAAAACCAAAATTCTAAAAGTATAAAATACAAAAAATTCTCACCAAAGAAGGAAAATGTATCGTCCTCGGCACCCTCCTCCATGCCCTGTGGTGCAACTGATGTCCCTTTGTCCATAAATGTACTCAATGGGAGCGTAATGTTGCAACCACACACACAAGTTGACCTGCTGTGAGGAATAGACGAATTATTACATTTCAAACATGAAAAAGGTCATTTTGAAATCAACATGAAAAACCAAAATTCTAAAAGTATAAAATACAAAAAATTCTCACCAAAGAAGGAAAATGTATCGTCCTCGGCACCCTCCTCCATGCCCTGTGGTGCAACTGATGTCCCTTTCTCCATAAATGTACTCAATGGGAGCGTAATGTTGCAACCACACACACAAGTGACCTGCTGTGAGGAAAAGACGAATTATTACATTTCAAACATGAAAAAGGTCATTTTGAAATCAACATGAAAAACCAAAATTCTAAAAGTATAAAATACAAAAAATTCTCACCAAAGAAGGAAAATGTATCGTCCTCGGCACCCTCCTCCATGCCCTGTGGTGCAACTGATGTCCCTTTCTGCATAAATGTACTCAATGGGAGCGTAATGTTGCAACCTCACACACAAGTTGACCTGCTGTGAGGAAAAGACGAGTTAGTACATTTCAAACATGAAAAAGGTCATTTTGAAATCAACATGAAAAACCAAAATTCTAAAAGTATAAAATACAAAAAATTCTCACCAAAGAAGGAAAATGTATCGTCCTCGGCACCCTCCTCCATGCCCTGTGGCGCAACTGATGTCCCTTTCTCCATAAATGTACTCAATGGGAGCGTAATGTTGCAACCACACACACAAGTTGACCTGCTGTGAGGAAAAAACGAGTTAGTACATTTCAAACATGAAAAAGGTCATTTTGAAATCAACATGAAAAACCAAAATTCTAAAAGTATAAAATACAAAAAATTCTCACCAAAGAAGGAAAATGTATCGTCCACGGCACCCTCCTCCCTGCCCTGTGGTGCAACTGATGTCCCTTTCTCCATAAATGTACACAATGGGAGCGTAATGTTGCAACCACACACACAAGTTGACCTGCTGTGAGGAAAAGACGAGTTAGTACATTTCAAACATGAAAAAGGCATTTTGAAATCAACATGAAAAACCAAAATTCTAAAAGTATAAAATACAAAAAATTCTCACCAAAGAAGGAAAATGTATCGTCCTGGGCACCCTCCTCCATGCCCTGTGGTGCAACTGATGTCCCTTTCTCCATAAATGTACTCAATGGGAGTGTAATGTTGCAACCACACACACAAGTTGACCTGCTGTGAGGAAAAGACGAGTTAGTACATTTCAAACATGAAAAAGGTCATTTTGAAATCAACATGAAAAACCAAAATTCTAAAAGTATAAAATACAAAAAAATTCTCACCAAAGAAGGAAAATGTATCGTCCTCGGCACCCTCCTCCATGCCCTGTGGTGCAACTGATGTCCCTTTCTCCATAAATGTACTCAATGGGAGCGTAATGTTGCAACCACACACAAAAGTTGACCTGCTGTGAGGAAAAGACAAGTTAGTACATTTCAAACATGAAAAAGGTCATTTTGAAATCAACATGAAAAACCAAAATTCTAAAAGTATAAAATACAAAAAATTCTCACCAAAGAAGGAAAATGTATCGTCCTCGGCACCCTCCTCCATGCCCTGTGGTGCAACTGATGTCCCTTTCTCCATAAATGTACTCAATGGGAGCGTAATGATGCAACCACACACACAAGTTGACCTGCTGTGAGGAAAGGACGAGTTAGTACATTTCAAACATGAAAAAGGTCATTTTGAAATCAACATGAAAAACCAAAATTCTAAAAGTATAAAATACAAAAAATTCTCACCAAAGAAGGAAAATGTATCGTCCTCGGCACCCTCCTCCATTCCCTGTGGTGCAACTGATGTCCTTTTCTCCATAAATGTACTCAATGGGAGCGTAATGTTGCAACCACACACACAAGTTGACCTGCTGTGAGGAAAAGACGAGTTAGTACATTTCAAACATGAAAAAGGTCATTTTGAAATCAACATGAAAAACCAAAATTCTAAAAGTATAAAATACAAAAAATTCTCACCAAAGAAGGAAAATGTATCGTCCTCGGCACCCTCCTCCATGCCCTGTGGTGCAACTGATGTCCCTTTCTCCATAAATGTACTCAATGGGAGCGTAATGTTGCAACCACTCACACAAGTTGACCTGCTGTGAGGAAAAGACGAGTTAGTACATTTCAAACATGAAAAAGGTCATTTTGAAATCAACATGAAAAACCAAAATTCTAAAAGTATAAAATACAAAAAATTCTCACCAAAGAAGGAAAATGTATCGTCCTCGGCACCCTCCTCCATGCCCTGTGGCGCAACTGATGTCCCTTTCTCCATAAATGTACTCAATGGGAGCGTAATGTTGCAACCACACACACAAGTTGACCTGCTGTGAGGAAAAGACGAGTTAGTACATTTCAAACATGAAAAAGGTCATTTTGAAATCAACATGAAAAACCAAAATTCTAAAAGTATAAAATACAAAAAATTCTCACCAAAGAAGGAAAATGTATCGTCCTCGGCACCCTCCTCCATGCCCTGTGGTGCAACTGATGTCCCTTTCTCCATAAATGTACTCAATGGGAGCGTAATGTTGCAACCACACACACAAGTTGACCTGCTGTGAGGAAAAGACGAGTTAGTACATTTCAAACATGAAAAAGGTCATTTTGAAATCAACATGAAAAACCAAAATTCTAAAAGTATAAAATACAAAAAATTCTCACCAAAGAAGGAAAATGTATCGTCCTCGGCACACTCCTCCATGCGCTGTGGTGCAACTGATGTCCCTTTCTCCATAAATGTACTCAATGGGAGCGTAATGTTGCAACCACACACACAAGTTGTCCTGCTGTGAGGAAAAGACGAGTTAGTACATTTCAAACATGAAAAAGGTCATTTTGAAATCAACATGAAAAACCAAAATTCTAAAAGTATAAAATACAAAAAATTCTCACCAAAGAAGGAAAATGTATCGTCCTCGGCACCCTCCTCCATGCGCTGTGGTGCAACTGATGTCCCTTTCTCCATAAATGTACTCAATGGGAGCGTAATGTTGCAACCACACACACAAGTTGACCTGCTGTGAGGAAAAGACGAGTTAGTACATTTCAAACATGAAAAAGGTCATTTTGAAATCAACATGAAAAACCAAAATTCTAAAAGTATAAAATACAAAAAATTCTCACCAAAGAAGGAAAATGTATCGTCCTCGGCACACTCCTCCATGCGCTGTGGTGCAACTGATGTCCCTTTCTCCATAAATGTACTCAATGGGAGCGTAATGTTGCAACCACACACACAAGTTGACCTGCTGTGAGGAAAAGACGAGTTAGTGCATTTCAAACATGAAAAAGGTCATTTTGAAATCAACATGAAAAACCAAAATTCTAAAAGTATAAAATACAAAAAATTCTCACCAAAGAAGGAAAATGTATCGTCCTCGGCACCCTCCTCCATGCGCTGTGGTGCAACTGATGTCCCTTTCTCCATAAATGTACTCAATGGGAGCGTAATGTTGCAACCACACACACAAGTTGACCTGCTGTGAGGAAAAGACGAGTTAGTACATTTCAAACATGAAAAAGGTCATTTTGAAATCAACATGAAAAACCAAAATTCTAAAAGTATAAAATACAAAAAATTCTCACCAAAGAAGGAAAATGTATCGTCCTCGGCACCCTCCTCCATGCGCTGTGGTGCAACTGATGTCCCTTTCTCCATAAATGTACTCAATGGGAGCGTAATGTTGCAACCACACACACAAGTTGTCCTGCTGTGAGGAAAAGACGAGTTAGTACATTTCAAACATGAAAAAGGTCATTTTGAAATCAACATGAAAAACCAAAATTCTAAAAGTATAAAATACAAAAAATTCTCACCAAAGAAGGAAAATGTATCGTCCTCGGCACCCTCCTCCATGCGCTGTGGTGCAACTGATGTCCCTTTCTCCATAAATGTACTCAATGGGAGCGTAATGTTGCAACCACACACACAAGTTGACCTGCTGTGAGGAAAAGACGAGTTAGTACATTTCAAACATGAAAAACGTCATTTTGAAATCAACATGAAAAACCAAAATTCTAAAAGTATAAAATACAAAAAATTCTCACCAAAGAAGGAAAATGTATCGTCCGCGGCACCCTCCTCCATGCGCTGTGGTGCAACTGATGTCCCTTTCTCCATTAATGTACTCAATGGGAGCGTAATGTTGCAACCACACACACAAGTTGACCTGCTGTGAGGAAAAGACGAGTTAGTACATTTCAAACATGAAAAAGGTCATTTTGAAATCAACATGAAAAACCAAAATTCTAAAAGTATAAAATACAAAAAATTCTCACCAAAGAAGGAAAATGTATCGTCCTCGGCACACTCCTCCATGCGCTGTGGTGCAACTGATGTCCCTTTCTCCATAAATGTACTCAATGGGAGCGTAATGTTGCAACCACACACACAAGTTGACCTGCTGTGAGGAAAAGACGAGTTAGTGCATTTCAAACATGAAAAAGGTCATTTTGAAATCAACATGAAAAACCAAAATTCTAAAAGTATAAAATACAAAAAATTCTCACCAAAGAAGGAAAATGTATCGTCCTCGGCACCCTCCTCCATGCGCTGTGGTGCAACTGATGTCCCTTTCTCCATAAATGTACTCAATGGGAGCGTAATGTTGCAACCACACACACAAGTTGACCTGCTGTGAGGAAAAGACGAGTTAGTACATTTCAAACATGAAAAAGGTCATTTTGAAATCAACATGAAAAACCAAAATTCTAAAAGTATAAAATACAAAAAATTCTCACCAAAGAAGGAAAATGTATCGTCCTCGGCACCCTCCTCCATGCGCTGTGGTGCAACTGATGTCCCTTTCTCCATAAATGTACTCAATGGGAGCGTAATGTTGCAACCACACACACAAGTTGTCCTGCTGTGAGGAAAAGACGAGTTAGTACATTTCAAACATGAAAAAGGTCATTTTGAAATCAACATGAAAAACCAAAATTCTAAAAGTATAAAATACAAAAAATTCTCACCAAAGAAGGAAAATGTATCGTCCTCGGCACCCTCCTCCATGCGCTGTGGTGCAACTGATGTCCCTTTCTCCATAAATGTACTCAATGGGAGCGTAATGTTGCAACCACACACACAAGTTGACCTGCTGTGAGGAAAAGACGAGTTAGTACATTTCAAACATGAAAAACGTCATTTTGAAATCAACATGAAAAACCAAAATTCTAAAAGTATAAAATACAAAAAATTCTCACCAAAGAAGGAAAATGTATCGTCCGCGGCACCCTCCTCCATGCGCTGTGGTGCAACTGATGTCCCTTTCTCCATTAATGTACTCAATGGGAGCGTAATGTTGCAACCACACACACAAGTTGACCTGCTGTGAGGAAAAGACGAGTTAGTACATTTCAAACATGAAAAAGGTCATTTTGAAATCAACATGAAAAACCTAAATTCTAAAAGTATAAAATACAAAAAAATTCTCACCAAAGAAGGAAAATGTATCGTCCTCGGCACCCTCCTCCATGCGCTGTGGTGCAACTGATGTCCCTTTCTCCATAAATGTACTCAATGGGAGCGTAATGTTGCAACCACACACAAAAGTTGACCTGCTGTGAGGAAAAGACGAGTTAGTACATTTCAAACATGAAAAAGGCCATTTTGAAATCAACATGAAAAACCAAAATTCTAAAAGTATAAAATACAAAAAATTCTCACCAAAGATGGAAAATGTATCGTCCTCGGCACCCTCCTCCATGCGCTGTGGTGCAACTGATGTCCCTTTCTCCATAAATGTACTCAGTGGGAGGGTAATGTTGCAACCACACACACAAGTTGACCTGCTGTGAGGAAAAGACGAGTTAGTACATTTCAAACATGAAAAAGGTCATTTTGAAATCAACATGAAAAACCAAAATTCTAAAAGTATAAAATACGAAAAATTCTCACCAAAGAAGGAAAATGTATCGTCCTCGGCACCCTCCTCCATGCGCTGTGGTGCAACTGATGTCCCTTTCTCCATAAATGTACTCAATGGGAGCGTAATGTTGCAACCACACACACAAGTTGACCTGCTGTGAGGAAAAGACGAGTTAGTACATTTCAAACATGAAAAAGGTCATTTTGAAATCAACATGAAAAACCAAAATTCTAAAAGTATAATATACAAAAAATTCTCACCAAAGATGGAAAATGTATCGTCCTCGGCACACTCCTCCATGCGCTGTGGTGCAACTGATGTAACTTTCTCCATAAATGTACTCAATGGGAGCGTAATGTTGCAACCACACACACAAGTTGACCTGCTGTGAGGAAAAGACGAGTTAGTACATTTCAAACATGAAAAAGGTCATTTTGAAATCAACATGAAAAACCAAAATTCTAAAAGTATAAAATACAAAAAATTCTCACCAAAGAAGGAAAATGTATCGTCCTCGGCACCCTCCTCCATGCGCTGTGGTGCAACTGATGTCCCTTTCTCCATAAATGTACTCAATGGGAGCGTAATGTTGCAACCACACACACAAGTTGACCTGCTGTGAGGAAAAGACGAGTTAGTACATTTCAAACATGAAAAAGGTCATTTTTGAAATCAACATGAAAAACCAAAATTCTAAAAGTATAAAATACAAAAAATTCTCACCAAAGAAGGAAAATGTATCGTCCTCGGCACCCTCCTCCATGCGCTGTGGTGCAACTGATGTCCCTTTCTCCATAAATGTACTCAATGGGAGCGTAATGTTGCAACCACACACACAAGTTGACCTGCTGTGAGGAAAGACGAGTTAGTACATTTCAAACATGAAAAAGGTCATTTTGAAATCAACATGAAAAACCAAAATTCTAAAAGTATAAAATACAAAAAATTCTCACCAAAGAAGGAAAATGTATCGTCCTCGGCACCCTCCTCCATGCGCTGTGGTGCAACTGATGTCCCTTTCTCCATAAATGTACTCAATGGGAGCGTAATGTTGCAACCACACACACAAGTTGACCTGCTGTGAGGAAAAGATGAGTTAGTACATTTCAAACATGAAAAAGGTCATTTTGAAATCAACATGGAAACCCAAATTCTAAAAGTATAAAATACAAAAAATTCTCACCAAAGAAGGAAAATGTATCGTCCTCGGCACCCTCCTCCATGCGCTGTGGTGCAACTGATGTCCCTTTCTCCATAAATGTACTCAATGGGAGCGTAATGTTGCAACCACACACACAAGTTGACCTGCTGTGAGGAAAAGACGAGTTAGTACATTTCAAACATGAAAAAGGTCATTTTGAAATCAACATGAAAAACCAAAATTCTAAAAGTATAAAATACAAAAAATTCTCACCAAAGAAGGAAAATGTATCGTCCTCGGCACCCTCCTCCATGCGCTGTGGTGCAACTGATGTCCCTTTCTCCATAAATGTACTCAATGGGAGCGTAATGTTGCAACCACACACACAAGTTGACCTGATGTGAGGAAAAGACGAGTTAGTACATTTCAAACATGAAAAAGGTCATTTTGAAATCAACATGAAAAACCAAAATTCTAAAAGTATAAAATACAAAAAAATTCTCACCAAAGAAGGAAAATGTATCGTCCTCGGCACCCTTCTCCATGCCCTGTGGTGCAACTGATGTCCCTTTCTCCATAAATGTACTCAATGGGAGCGTAATGTTGCAACCACACACACAAGTTGACCTGCTGTGAGGAAAAGACGAGTTAGTACATTTCAAACATGAAAAAGGTCATTTTGAAATCAACATGAAAAACAAAAATTCTAAAAGTATAAAATACAAAAAATTCTCACCAAAGAAGGAAAATGTATCGTCCGCGGCACCCTCCTCCATGCGCTGTGGTGCAACTGATGTCCCTTTCTCCATTAATGTACTCAATGGGAGCGTAATGTTGCAACCACACACACAAGTTGACCTGCTGTGAGGAAAAGACGAGTTAGTACATTTCAAACATGAAAAAGGTCATTTTGAAATCAACATGAAAAACCAAAATTCTAAAAGTATAAAATACAAAAAAATTCTCACCAAAGAAGGAAAATGTATCGCCCTCGGCACCCTCCTCCATGCGCTGTGGTGCAACTGATGTCCCTTTCTCCATAAATGTACTCAATGGGAGCGTAATGTTGCAACCACACACAAAGTTGACCTGCTGTGAGGAAAAGACGAGTTAGTACATTTCAAACATGAAAAAGGCCATTTTGAAATCAACATGAAAAACCAAAATTCTAAAAGTATAAAATACAAAAAATTCTCACCAAAGATGGAAAATGTATCGTCCTCGGCACCCTCCTCCATGCGCTGTGGTGCAACTGATGTCCCTTTCTCCATAAATGTACTCAGTGGGAGGGTAATGTTGCAACCACACACACAAGTTGACCTGCTGTGAGGAAAAGACGAGTTAGTACATTTCAAACATGAAAAAGGTCATTTTGAAATCAACATGAAAAACCAAAATTCTAAAAGTATAAAATACAAAAAATTCTCACCAAAGAAGGAAAATGTATCGTCCTCGGCACCCTCCTCCATGCGCTGTGGTGCAACTGATGTCCCTTTCTCCATAAATGTACTCAATGGGAGCGTAATGTTGCAACCACACACACAAGTTGACCTGCTGTGAGGAAAAGACGAGTTAGTACATTTCAAACATGAAAAAGGTCATTTTGAAATCAACATGAAAAACCAAAATTCTAAAAGTATAATATACAAAAAATTCTCACCAAAGAAGGAAAATGTATCGTAGTCGGCACACTCCTCCATGCGCTGTGGTGCAACTGATGTCCCTTTCTCCATAAATGTACTCAATGGGAGCGTAATGTTGCAACCACACACACAAGTTGACCTGCTGTGAGGAAAAGACGAGTTAGTACATTTCAAACATGAAAAAGGTCATTTTGAAATCAACATGAAAAACCAAAATTCTAAAAGTATAAAATACAAAAAATTCTCACCAAAGAAGGAAAATGTATCGTCCTCGGCACCCTCCTCCATGCGCTGTGGTGCAACTGATGTCCCTTTCTCCATAAATGTACTCAATGGGAGCGTAATGTTGCAACCACACACACAAGTTGACCTGCTGTGAGGAAAAGACGAGTTAGTACATTTCAAACATGAAAAAGGTCATTTTGAGATCAACATGAAAAACCAAAATTCTAAAAGTATAAAATACAAAAAATTCTCACCAAAGAAGGAAAATGTATCGTCCTCGGCACCCTCCTCCATGCGCTGTGGTGCAACTGATGTCCCTTTCTCCATAAATGTACTCAATGGGAGCGTAATGTTGCAACCACACACACAAGTTGACCTGCTGTGAGGAAAAGACGAGTTAGTACATTTCAAACATGAAAAAGGTCATTTTGAAATCAACATGAAAAACCAAAATTCTAAAAGTATAAAATACAAAAAATTCTCACCAAAGAAGGAAAATGTATCGTCCTCGGCACCCTCCTCCATGCGCTGTGGTGCAACTGATGTCCCTTTCTCCATAAATGTACTCAATGGGAGCGTAATGTTGCAACCACACACACAAGTTGACCTGATGTGAGGAAAAGACGAGTTAGTACATTTCAAACATGAAAAAGGTCATTTTGAAATCAACATGAAAAACCAAAATTCTAAAAGTATAAAATACAAAAAATTCTCACCAAAGAAGGAAAATGTATCGTCCTCGGCACCCTTCTCCATGCCCTGTGGTGCAACTGATGTCCCTTTCTCCATAAATGTACTCAATGGGAGCGTAATGTTGTAATGTTGCAACCACACACACAAGTTGACCTGCTGTGAGGAAAAGACGAGTTAGTACATTTCAAACATGAAAAAGGTCATTTTGAAATCAACATGAAAAACCAAAATTCTAGAAGTATATAATACAAAAAATTCTCACCAAAGAAGGAAAATGTATCGTCCTCGGCACCCTCCTCCATGCGCTGTGGTGCAACTGATGTCCCTTTCTCCATAAATGTACTCAATGGGATCGTAATGTTGCAACCACACACACAAGTTGACCTGCTGTGAGGAAAAGACGAGTTAGTACATTTCAAACATGAAAAAGGTCATTTTGAAATCAACATGAAAAACCAAAATTCTAAAAGTATAAAATACAAAAAATTCTCACCAAAGAAGGAAAATGTATCGTCCTCGGCACCCTCCTCCATGCGCTGTGGTGCAACTGATGTCCCTTTCTCCATAAATGTACTCAATGGGAGCGTAATGTTGCAACCACTCACACAAGTTGACCTGCTGTGAGGAAAAGACGAGTTAGTACATTTCAAACATGAAAAAGGTCATTTTGAAATCAACATGAAAAACCAAAATTCTAAAAGTATAAAATACAGAAAATTCTCACCAAAGAAGGAAAATGTATCGTCCTCGGCACCCCTCCTCCTGCCCTGTGGTGCAACTGATGTCCCTTTCTCCATAAATGTACTCAATGGGAGCGTAATGTTGCAACCACACACACAAGTTGACCTGCTGTGAGGAAAAGACGAGTTAGTACATTTCATACATGAAAAAGGTCATTTTGAGATCAACATGAAAAACCAAAATTCTAAAAGTATAAAATACAAAAAATTCTCACCAAAGACGGAAAATGTATCGTCCTCGGCACCCTCCTCCATGCCCTGTGGGTGCAACTGATGTCCCTTTCTCCATAAATGTACTCAATGGGAGCGTAATGTTGCAACCACACACACAAGTTGACCTGCTGTGAGGAAAAGACGAGTTAGTACATTTCAAACATGAAAAAGGTCATTTTGAAATCAACATGAAAAACCAAAATTCTAAAAGTATAAAATACAAAAAATTCTCACCAAAGAAGGAAAATGTATCGTCCTCGGCACCCTCCTCCATGCGCTGTGGTGCAACTGATGTCCCCTTTCTCCATAAATGTACTCAATGGGAGCGTAATGTTGCAACCACACACACAAGTTGACCTGCTGTGAGGAAAAGACGAGTTAGTACATTTCAAACATGAAAAAGGTCATTTTGAAATCAACATGAAAAACCAAAATTCTAAAAGTATAAAATACAAAAAATTCTCACCAAAGAAGGAAAATGTATCGTCCCTCGGCACACTCCTCCATGCCCTGTGGTGCAACTGATGTCCCTTTCTCCATAAATGTACTCAATGGGAGCGTAACGTTGCAACCACACACACAAGTTGACCTGCTGTGAGGAAAAGACGAGTTAGTACATTTCAAACATGAAAAAGGTCATTTGAAATCAACATGAAAAACCAAAATTCTAAAAGTATAAAATACAAAAAATTCTCACCAAAGAAGGAAAATGTATCGTCCTCGGCACCCTCCTCCATGCGCTGTGGTGCAACTGATGTCCCTTTCTCCATAAATGTACTCAATGGGAGCGTCATGTTGCAACCACACACACAAGTTGACCTGCTGTGAGGAAAAGACGAGTTAGTACATTTCAAACATGAAAAAGGTCATTTTGAAATCAACATGAAAAACCAAAATTCTAAAAGTATAAAATACAAAAAATTCTCACCAAAGAAGGAAAATGTATCGTCCTCGGCACCCTCCTCCATGCGCTGTCGTGCAACTGATGTCCCTTTCTCCATAAATGTACTCAATGGGAGCGTAATGTTGCAACCACACACACAAGTTGACCTGCTGTGAGGAAAAGACGAGTTAGTACATTTCAAACATGAAAAAGGTCATTTTGAAATCAACATGAAAAACCAAAATTCTAAAAGTATAAAATACAAAAAATTCTCACCAAAGAAGGAAAATGTATCGTCCTCGGCACCCTCCTCCATGCGCTGTGGTGCAACTGATGTCCCTTTCTCCATAAATGTACTCAATGGGAGCGTAATGTTGCAACCACACACACAAGTTGACTTGCTGTGAGGAAAAGACGAGTTAGTACATTTCAAACATGAAAAAGGTCATTTTGAAATCAACATGAAAAACCAAAATTCTAAAAGTATAAAATACAAAAAATTCTCACCAAAGAAGGAAAATGTATCGTCTTCGGCACCCTCCTCCATGCCCTGTGGTGCAACTGATGTCCCTTTCTCCATAAATGTACTCAATGGGAGCGTAATGTTGCAATAACACACACAAGTTGACCTGCTGTGAGGAAAAGACGAGTTAGTACATTTCAAACATGAAAAAGGTCATTTTGAAATCAACATGAAAAACCAAAATTCTAAAAGTATAAAATACAAAAAATTCTCACCAAAGAAGGAAAATGTATCGTCCCGCGGCACCCTCCTCCATGCGCTGTGGTGCAACTGATGTCCCTTTCTCCATTAATGTACTCAATGGGAGCGTAATGTTGCAACCACACACACAAGTTGACCTGCTGTGAGGAAAAGACGAGTTAGTACATTTCAAACATGAAAAAGGTCATTTTGAAATCAACATGAAAAACCAAAATTCTAAAAGTATAAAATACAAAAAAATTCTCACCAAAGAAGGAAAATGTATCGCCCTCGGCACCCTCCTCCATGCGCTGTGGTGCAACTGATGTCCCTTTCTCCATAAATGTACTCAATGGGAGCGTAATGTTGCAACCACACACAAAAGTTGACCTGCTGTGAGGAAAAGACGAGTTAGTACATTTCAAACATGAAAAAGGCCATTTTGAAATCAACATGAAAAACCAAAATTCTAAAAGTATAAAATACAAAAAATTCTCACCAAAAATGGAAAATGTATCGTCCTCGGCACCCTCCTCCATGCGCTGTGGTGCAACTGATGTCCCTTTCTCCATAAATGTACTCAGTGGGAGGGTAATGTTGCAACCACACACACAAGTTGACCTGCTGTGAGGAAAAGACGAGTTAGTACATTTCAAACATGAAAAAGGTCATTTTGAAATCAACATGAAAAACCAAAATTCTAAAAGTATAAAATACAAAAAATTCTCACCAAAGAAGGAAAATGTATCGTCCTCGGCACCCTCCTCCATGCGCTGTGGTGCAACTGATGTCCCTTTCTCCATAAATGTACTCAATGGGAGCGTAATGTTGCAACCACACACACAAGTTGACCTGCTGTGAGGAAAAGACGAGTTAGTACATTTCAAACATGAAAAAGGTCATTTTGAAATCAACATGAAAAACCAAAATTCTAAAAGTATAATATACAAAAAATTCTCACCAAAGAAGGAAAATGTATCGTCCTCGGCACACTCCTCCATGCGCTGTGGTGCAACTGATGTCCCTTTCTCCATAAATGTACTCAATGGGAGCGTAATGTTGCAACCACACACACAAGTTGACCTGCTGTGAGGAAAAGACGAGTTAGTACATTTCAAACATGAAAAAGGTCATTTTGAAATCAACATGAAAAACCAAAATTCTAAAAGTATAAAATACAAAAAATTCTCACCAAAGAAGGAAAATGTATCGTCCTCGGCACCCTCCTCCATGCGCTGTGGTGCAACTGATGTCCCTTTCTCCATAAATGTACTCAATGGGAGCGTAATGTTGCAACCACACACACAAGTTGACCTGCTGTGAGGAAAAGACGAGTTAGTACATTTCAAACATGAAAAAGGTCATTTTGAAATCAACATGAAAAACCAAAATTCTAAAAGTATAAAATACAAAAAATTCTCACCAAAGAAGGAAAATGTATCGTCCTCGGCACCCTCCTCCATGCGCTGTGGTGCAACTGATGTCCCTTTCTCCATAAATGTACTCAATGGGAGCGTAATGTTGCAACCACACACACAAGTTGACCTGCTGTGAGGAAAAGACGAGTTAGTACATTTCAAACATGAAAAAGGTCATTTTGAAATCAACATGAAAAACCAAAATTCTAAAAGTATAAAATACAAAAAATTCTCACCAAAGAAGGAAAATGTATCGTCCTCGGCACCCTCCTCCATGCGCTGTGGTGCAACTGATGTCCCTTTCTCCATAAATGTACTCAATGGGAGCGTAATGTTGCAACCACACACACAAGTTGACCTGCTGTGAGGAAAAGATGAGTTAGTACATTTCAAACATGAAAAAGGTCATTTTGAAATCAACATGAAAAACCAAAATTCTAAAAGTATAAAATACAAAAAATTCTCACCAAAGAAGGAAAATGTATCGTCCTCGGCACCCTCCTCCATGCGCTGTGGTGCAACTGATGTCCCTTTCTCCATAAATGTACTCAATGGGAGCGTAATGTTGCAACCAAACACACAAGTTGACCTGCTGTGAGGAAAAGACGAGTTAGTACATTTCAAACATGAAAAAGGTCATTTTGAAATCAACATGAAAAACCAAAATTCTAAAAGTATAAAATACAAAAAATTCTCACCAAAGAAGGAAAATGTATCGTCCTCGGCACCCTCCTCCATGCGCTGTGGTGCAACTGATGTCCCTTTCTCCATAAATGTACTCAATGGGAGCGTAATGTTGCAACCACACACACAAGTTGACCTGATGTGAGGAAAAGACGAGTTAGTACATTTCAAACATGAAAAAGGTCATTTTGAAATCAACATGAAAAACCAAAATTCTAAAAGTATAAAATACAAAAAATTCTCACCAAAGAAGGAAAATGTATCGTCCTCGGCACCCTTCTCCATGCCCTGTGGTGCAACTGATGTCCCTTTCTCCATAAATGTACTCAATGGGAGCGTAATGTTGCAACCACACACACAAGTTGACCTGCTGTGAGGAAAAGACGAGTTAGTACATTTCAAACATGAAAAAGGTCATTTTGAAATCAACATGAAAAACCAAAATTCTAGAAGTATATAATACAAAAAATTCTCACCAAAGAAGGAAAATGTATCGTCCTCGGCACCCTCCTCCATGCGCTGTGGTGCAACTGATGTCCCTTTCTCCATAAATGTACTCAATGGGATCGTAATGTTGCAACCACACACACAAGTTGACCTGCTGTGAGGAAAAGACGAGTTAGTACATTTCAAACATGAAAAAGGTCATTTTGAAATCAACATGAAAAACCAAAATTCTAAAAGTATAAAATACAAAAAATTCTCACCAAAGAAGGAAAATGTATCGTCCTCGGCACCCTCCTCCATGCGCTGTGGTGCAACTGATGTCCCTTTCTCCATAAATGTACTCAATGGGAGCGTAATGTTGCAACCACTCACACAAGTTGACCTGCTGTGAGGAAAAGACGAGTTAGTACATTTCAAACATGAAAAAGGTCATTTTGAAATCAACATGAAAAACCAAAATTCTAAAAGTATAAAATACAGAAAATTCTCACCAAAGAAGGAAAATGTATCGTCCTCGGCACCCTCCTCCCTGCCCTGTGGTGCAACTGATGTCCCTTTCTCCATAAATGTACTCAATGGGAGCGTAATGTTGCAACCACACACACAAGTTGACCTGCTGTGAGGAAAAGACGAGTTAGTACATTTCATACATGAAAAAGGTCATTTTGAGATCAACATGAAAAACCAAAATTCTAAAAGTATAAAATACAAAAAATTCTCACCAAAGACGGAAAATGTATCGTCCTCGGCACCCTCCTCCATGCCCTGTGGTGCAACTGATGTCCCTTTCTCCATAAATGTACTCAATGGGAGCGTAATGTTGCAACCACACACACAAGTTGACCTGCTGTGAGGAAAAGACGAGTTAGTACATTTCAAACATGAAAAAGGTCATTTTGAAATCAACATGAAAAACCAAAATTCTAAAAGTATAAAATACAAAAAATTCTCACCAAAGAAGGAAAATGTATCGTCCTCGGCACCCTCCTCCATGCGCTGTGGTGCAACTGATGTCCCTTTCTCCATAAATGTACTCAATGGGAGCGTAATGTTGCAACCACACACACAAGTTGACCTGCTGTGAGGAAAAGACGAGTTAGTACATTTCAAACATGAAAAAGGTCATTTTGAAATCAACATGAAAAACCAAAATTCTAAAAGTATAAAATACAAAAAATTCTCACCAAAGAAGGAAAATGTATCGTCCTCGGCACACTCCTCCATGCCCTGTGGTGCAACTGATGTCCCTTTCTCCATAAATGTACTCAATGGGAGCGTAATGTTGCAACCACACACACAAGTTGACCTGCTGTGAGGAAAAGACGAGTTAGTACATTTCAAACATGAAAAAGGTCATTTTGAAATCAACATGAAAAACCAAAATTCTAAAAGTATAAAATACAAAAAATTCTCACCAAAGAAGGAAAATGTATCGTCCTCGGCACCCTCCTCCATGCGCTGTGGTGCAACTGATGTCCCTTTCTCCATAAATGTACTCAATGGGAGCGTAATGTTGCAACCACTCACAGAAGTTGACCTGCTGTGAGGAAAAGACGAGTTAGTACATTTCAAACATGAAAAAGGTCATTTTGAAATCAACATGAAAAACCAAAATTCTAAAAGTATAAAATACAAAAAATTCTCACCAAAGAAGGAAAATGTATCGTCCTCGGCACCCTCCTCCATGCGCTGTGGTGCAACTGATGTCCCTTTCTCCATAAATGTACTCAATGGGAGCGTAATGTTGCAACCACACACACAAGTTGACCTGCTGTGAGGAAAAGACGAGTTAGTACATTTCAAACATGAAAAAGGTCATTTTGAAATCAACATGAAAAACCAAAATTCTAAAAGTATAAAATACAAAAAATTCTCACCAAAGAAGGAAAATGTATCGTCCTCGGCACCCTCCTCCATGCGCTGTGGTGCAACTGATGTCCCTTTCTCCATAAATGTACTCAATGGGAGCGTAATGTTGCAACCACACACACAAGTTGACTTGCTGTGAGGAAAAGACGAGTTAGTACATTTCAAACATGAAAAAGGTCATTTTGAAATCAACATGAAAAACCAAAATTCTAAAAGTATAAAATACAAAAAATTCTCACCAAAGAAGGAAAATGTATCGTCTTCGGCACCCTCCTCCATGCCCTGTGGTGCAACTGATGTCCCTTTCTCCATAAATGTACTCAATGGGAGCGTAATGTTGCAATAACACACACAAGTTGACCTGCTGTGAGGAAAAGACGAGTTAGTACATTTCAAACATGAAAAAGGTCATTTTGAAATCAACATGAAAAACCAAAATTCTAAAAGTATAAAATACAAAAAATTCTCACCAAAGAAGGAAAATGTATCGTCCTCGGCACCCTCCTCCATGCCCTGTGGTGCAACTGATGTCCCTTTCTCCATAAATGTACTCAATGGGAGCGTAATGTTGCAACCACACACACAAGTTGACCTGCTGTGAGGAAAAGACGAGTTAGTACATTTCAAGCATGAAAAAGGTCATTTTGAAATCAACATGAAAAACCAATTATCTAAAAGTATAAAATACAAAAAATTCTCACCAAAGAAGGAAAATGTATCGTCCTCGGCACCCTCCTCCCTGCCCTGTGGTGCAACTGATGTCCCTTTCTCCATAAATGTACTCAATGGGAGCGTAATGTTGCAACCACACACACAAGTTGACCTGCTGTGAGGAAAAGACGAGTTAGTACATTTCAAACATGAAAAAGGTCATTTTGAAATCAACATGAAAAACCAAAATTCTAAAAGTATAAAATACAAAAAATTCTCACCAAAGAAGGAAAATGTATCGTCATCGGCACCCTCCTCCATGCCCTGTGGTGCAACTGATGTCCCTTTCTCCATAAATGTACTCAATGGGAGCGTAATGTTGCAACCACACACACAAGTTGACCTGCTGTGAGGAAAAGATGAGTTAGTACATTTCAAACATGAAAAAGGTCATTTTTAAATCAACATGAAAAACCAAAATTCTAAAAGTATAAAATACAAAAAATTCTCACCAAAGAAGGAAAATGTATCGTCCTCGGCACCCTCCTCCCTGCCCTGTGGTGCAACTGATGTCCCTTTCTCCATAAATGTACTCAATGGGAGCGTAATGTTGCAACCACACACACAAGTTGACCTGCTGTGAGGAAAAGACGAGTTAGTACATTTCAAACATGAAAAAGGTCATTTTGAAATCAACATGAAAAACCAAAATTCTAAAAGTATAAAATACAAAAAATTCTCACCAAAGAAGGAAAATGTATCGTCCTCGGCACCCTCCTCCATGCGCTGTGGTGCAACTGATGTCCCTTTCTCCATAAATGTACTCAATGGGAGCGTAATGTTGCAACCACACACACAAGTTGACCTGCTGTGAGGAAAAGACGAGTTAGTACATTTCAAACATGAAAAAGGTCATTTTGAAATCAACATGAATAACCAAAATTCTAAAAGTATAAAATACAAAAAATTCTCACCAAAGAAGGAAAATGTATCGTCCTCGGCACCCTCCTCCATGTGCTGTGGTGCAACTGATGTCCCTTTCTCCATAAATGTACTCAATGGGAGCGTAATGTTGCAACCACACACACAAGTTGACCTGCTGTGAGGAAAAGACGAGTTAGTACATTTCAAACATGAAAAAGGTCACTTTGAAATCAACATGAAAAACCAAAATTCTAAAAGAATAAAATACAAAAAATTCTCACCAAAGAAGGAAAATGTATCGTCCTCGGCCCCCTCCTCCATGCCCTGTGGTGCAACTGATGTCCCTTTCTCCATTAATGTACTCAATGGGAGCGTAATGTTGCAACCACACACACACAAGTTGACCTGCTGTGAGGAAAAGACGAGTTAGTACATTTCAAACATGAAAAAGGTCATTTTGAAATCAACATGAAAAACCAAAATTCTAAAAGTATAAAATACAAAAAATTCTCACCAAAGAAGGAAAATGTATCGTCCTCGGCACCCTCCTCCATGCCCTGTGGCGCAACTGATGTCCCTTTCTCCATAAATGTACTCAATGGGAGCGTAATGTTGCAACCACACACACAAGTTGACCTGCTGTGAGGAAAAAATGAGTTAGTACATTTCAAACATGAAAAAGGTCATTTTGAAATCAACATGAAAAACCAAAATTCTAAAAGTATAAAATACAAAAAATTCTCACCAAAGAAGGAAAATGTATCGTCCTCGGCACCCTCCTCCATGCCCTGTGGTGCAACTGATGTCCCTTTCTCCATAAATGTACTCAATGGGAGCGTAATGTTGCAACCACACACACAAGTTGACCTGCTGTGAGGAAAAGACGAGTTAGTACATTTCAAACATGAAAAAGGTCATTTTGAAATCAACATGAAAAACCAAAATTCTAAAAGTATAAAATACAAAAAATTCTCACCAAAGAAGGAAAATGTATCGTCCTCGGCACCCTCCTCCATGCGCTGTGGTGCAACTGATGTCCCTTTCTCCATAAATGTACTCAATGGGAGCGTAATGTTGCAACCACACACACAAGTTGACCTGCTGTGAGGAAAAGACGAGTTAGTACATTTCAAACATGAAAAAGGTCATTTTGAAATCAACATGAAAAACCAAAATTCTAAAAGTATAAAATACAAAAAATTCTCACCAAAGAAGGAAAATGTATCGTCCTCGGCACCCTCCTCCCTGCCCTGTGGTGCAACTGATGTCCCTTTCTCCATAAATGTACTCAATGGGAGCGTAATGTTGCAACCACACACACAAGTTGACCTGCTGTGAGGAAAAGACGAGTTAGTACATTTCAAACATGAAAAAGGTCATTTTGAAATCAACATGAAAAACCAAAATTCTAAAAGTATAAAATACAAAAAATTCTCACCAAAGAAGGAAAATGTATCGTCCTCGGCACCCTCCTCCATGCGCTGTGGTGCAACTGATGTCCCTTTCTCCATAAATGTACTCAATGGGAGCGTAATGTTGCAACCACACACACAAGTTGACCTGCTGTGAGGAAAAGACGAGTTAGTACATTTCAAACATGAAAAAGGTCATTTTGAAATCAACATGAAAAACCAAAATTCTAAAAGTATAAAATACAAAAAATTCTCACCAAAGAAGGAAAATGTATCGTCCTCGGCACCCTCCTCCATGCGCTGTGGTGCAACTGATGTCCCTTTCTCCATAAATGTACTCAATGGGAGCGTAATGTTGCAACCACACACACAAGTTGACCTGCTGTGAGGAAAAGACGAGTTAGTACATTTCAAACATGAAAAAGGTCATTTTGAAATCAACATGAAAAACCAAAATTCTAAAAGTATAAAATACAAAAAATTCTCACCAAAGAAGGAAAATGTATCGTCCTCGGCACCCTCCTCCATGCGCTGTCGTGCAACTGATGTCCCTTTCTCCATAAATGTACTCAATGGGAGCGTAATGTTGCAACCACACACACAAGTTGACCTGCTGTGAGGAAAAGACGAGTTAGTACATTTCAAACATGAAAAAGGTCATTTTGAAATCAACATGAAAAACCAATATTCTAAAAGTAAAAAATACAAAAAATTCTCACCAAAGAAGGAAAATGTATCGTCCTCGGCACCCTCCTCCATGCGCTGTGGTGCAACTGATGTCCCTTTCTACATAAATGTACTCAATGGGAGCGTAATGTTGCAACCACACACACAAGTTGACCTGCTGTGAGGAAAAGACGAGTTAGTACATTTCAAACATGAAAAAGGTCATTTTGAAATCAACATGAAAAACCAAAATTCTAAAATTATAAAATACAAAAAATTCTCACCAAAGAAGGAAAATGTATCGTCCTCGGCACCCTCCTCCATGCGCTGTGGTGCAACTGATGTCCCTTTCTCCATAAATGTACTCAATGGGAGTGTAATGTTGCAACCACACACACAAGTTGACCTGCTGTGAGGAAAAGACGAGTTAGTACATTTCAAACATGAAAAAGGTCATTTTGAAATCAACATGAAAAACCAAAATTCTAAAAGTATAAAATACAAAAAATTCTCACCAAAGAAGGAAAATGTATCATCCTCGGCACCCTCTTCCATGCGCTGTGGTGCAACTGTTGTCCCTTTCTCCATAAATGTACTCAATGGGAGCGTAATGTTGCAACCACACACACAAGTTGACCTGCTGTGAGGAAAAGACGAGTTAGTACATTTCAAACATGAAAAAGGTCATTTTGAAATCAACATGAAAAACCAAAATTCTAAAAGTATAAAATACAAAAAATTCTCACCAAAGAAGGAAAATGTATCGTCCTCGGCACCCTCCTCCCTGCCCTGTGGTGCAACTGATGTCCCTTTCTCCATAAATGTACTCAATGGGAGCGTAATGTTGCAACCACACACACAAGTTGACCTGCTGTGAGGAAAAGACGAGTTAGTACATTTCATACATGAAAAAGGTCATTTTGAAATCAACTTGAAAAACCAAAATTCTAAAAGTATAAAATACAAAAAATTCTCACCAAAGAAGGAAAATGTATCGTCCTCGGCACCCTCCTCCATGCCCTGTGGTGCAACTGATGTCCCTTTCTCCATAAATGTACTCAATGGGAGCGTAATGTTGCAACCACACACACAAGTTGACCTGCTGTGAGGAAAAGACGAGTTAGTACATTTCAAACATGAAAAAGGTCATTTTGAAATCAACATGAAAAACCAAAATTCTAAAAGTATAAAATACAAAAAATTCTCACCAAAGAAGGAAAATGTATCGTCCTCGGCACCCTCCTCCATGCCCTGTCGTGCAACTGATGTCCCTTTCTCCATAAATGTACTCAATGGGAGCGTAATGTTGCAACCACACACACAAGTTGACCTGCTGTGAGGAAAAGACGAGTTAGTACATTTCAAACATGAAAAAGGTCATTTTGAAATCAACATGAAAAACCAAAATTCTAAAAGTATAAAATACAAAAAATTCTCACCAAAGAAGGAAAATGTATCGTCCTCGGCACCCTCCTCCATGCGCTGTGGTGCAACTGATGTCCCTTTCTCCATAAATGTACTCAATGGGAGCGTAATGTTGCAACCACACACACAAGTTGACCTGCTGTGAGGAAAAGACGAGTTAGTACATTTCAAACATGAAAAAGGTCATTTTGAAATCAACATGAAAAACCAAAATTCTAAAAGTATAAAATACAAAAAATTCTCACCAAAGAAGGAAAATGTATCGTCCTCGGCACCCTCCTCCATGCGCTGTGGTGCAACTGATGTCCCTTTCTCCATAAATGTACTCAATGGGAGCGTAATGTTGCAACCACACACACAAGTTGACCTGCTGTGAGGAAAAGACGAGTTAGTACATTTCAAACATGAAAAAGGTCATTTTGAAATCAACATGAAAAACCAAAATTCTAAAAGTATAAAATACAAAAAATTCTCACCAAAGAAGGAAAATGTATCGTCCTCGGCACCCTCCTCCATGCGCTGTGGTGCAACTGATGTCCCTTTCTCCATAAATGTACTCAATGGGAGCGTAATGTTGCAACCACACACACAAGTTGACCTGCTGTGAGGAAAAGACGAGTTAGTACATTTCAAACATGAAAAAGGTCATTTTGAAATCAACATGAAAAACCAAAATTCTAAAAGTATAAAATACAAAAAATTCTCACCAAAGAAGGAAAATGTATCGTCCTCGGCACCCTCCTCCATGCGCTGTCGTGCAACTGATGTCCCTTTCTCCATAAATGTACTCAATGGGAGCGTAATGTTGCAACCACACACACAAGTTGACCTGCTGTGAGGAAAAGACGAGTTAGTACATTTCAAACATGAAAAAGGTCATTTTGAAATCAACATGAAAAACCAAAATTCTAAAAGTAAAAAATACAAAAAATTCTCACCAAAGAAGGAAAATGTATCGTCCTCGGCACCCTCCTCCATGCGCTGTGGTGCAACTGATGTCCCTTTCTACATAAATGTACTGAATGGGGGCGTAATGTTGCAACCACACACACAAGTTGACCTGCTGTGAGGAAAAGACGAGTTAGTACATTTCAAACATGAAAAAGGTCATTTTGAAATCAACATGAAAAACCAAAATTCTAAAATTATAAAATACAAAAAATTCTCACCAAAGAAGGAAAATGTATCGTCCTCGGCACCCTCCTCCATGCGCTGTGGTGCAACTGATGTCCCTTTCTCCATAAATGTACTCAATGGGAGTGTAATGTTGCAACCACACACACAAGTTGACCTGCTGTGAGGTAAAGACGAGTTAGTACATTTCAAACATGAAAAAGGTCATTTTGAAATCAACATGAAAAACCAAAATTCTAAAAGTATAAAATACAAAAAATTCTCACCAAAGAAGGAAAATGTATCGTCCTCGGCACCCTCTTCCATGCGCTGTGGTGCAACTGATGTCCCTTTCTCCATAAATGTACTCAATGGGAGCGTAATGTTGCAACCACACACACAAGTTGACCTGCTGTGAGGAAAAGACGAGTTAGTACATTTCAAACATGAAAAAGGTCATTTTGAAATCAACATGAAAAACCAAAATTCTAAAAGTATAAAATACAAAAAATTCTCACCAAAGAAGGAAAATGTATCGTCCTCGGCACCCTCCTCCCTGCCCTGTGGTGCAACTGATGTCCCTTTCTCCATAAATGTACTCAATGGGAGCGTAATGTTGCAACCACACACACAAGTTGACCTGCTGTGAGGAAAAGACGAGTTAGTACATTTCATACATGAAAAAGGTCATTTTGAAATCAACATGAAAAACCAAAATTCTAAAAGTATAAAATACAAAAAATTCTCACCAAAGAAGGAAAATGTATCGTCCTCGGCACCCTCCTCCATGCCCTGTGGTGCAACTGATGTCCCTTTCTCCATAAATGTACTCAATGGGAGCGTAATGTTGCAACCACACACACAAGTTGACCTGCTGTGAGGAAAAGACGAGTTAGTACATTTCAAACATGAAAAAGGTCATTTTGAAATCAACATGAAAAACCAAAATTCTAAAAGTATAAAATACAAAAAATTCTCACCAAAGAAGGAAAATGTATCGTCCTCGGCATCCTCCTCCATGCCCTGTCGTGCAACTGATGTCCCTTTCTCCATAAATGTACTCAATGGGAGCGTAATGTTGCAACCACACACACAAGTTGACCTGCTGTGAGGAAAAGACGAGTTAGTACATTTCAAACATGAAAAAGGTCATTTTGAAATCAACATGAAAAACCAAAATTCTAAAAGTATAAAATACAAAAAATTCTCACCAAAGAAGGAAAATGTATCGTCCTCGGCACCCTCCTCCATGCGCTGTGGTGCAACTGATGTCCCTTTCTCCATAAATGTACTCAATGGGAGTGTAATGTTGCAACCACACACACAAGTTGACCTGCTGTGAGGAAAAGACGAGTTAGTACATTTCAAACATGAAAAAGGTCATTTTGAAATCAACATGAAAAACCAAAATTCTAAAAGTATAAAATACAAAAAATTCTCACCAAAGAAGGAAAATGTATCGTCCTCGGCACCCTCCTCCATGCGCTGTGGTGCAACTGATGTCCCTTTCTCCATAAATGTACTCAATGGGAGCGTAATGTTGCAACCACACACACAAGTTGACCTGCTGTGAGGAAAAGACGAGTTAGTACATTTCAAACATGAAAAAGGTCATTTTGAAATCAACATGAAAAACCAAAATTCTAAAAGTATAAAATACAAAAAATTGTCACCAAAGAAGGAAAATGTATCGTCCTCGGCACCCTCCTCCCTGCCCTGTGGTGCAACTGATGTCCCTTTCTCCATAAATGTACTCAATGGGAGCGTAATGTTGCAACCACACACACAAGTTGACCTGCTGTGAGGAAAAGACGAGTTAGTACATTTCAAACATGAAAAAGGTCATTTTGAAATCAACATGAAAAACCAAAATTCTAAAAGTATAAAATACAAAAAATTCTCACCAAAGAAGGAAAATGTATCGTGCTCGGCACCCTCCCCCATGTCCTGTGGTGCAACTGATGTCCCTTTCTCCATAAATGTACTCAATGGGAGCGTAATGTTGCAACCACACACACAAGTTGACCTGCTGTGAGGAAAAGACGAGTTAGTACATTTCAAACATGAAAAAGGTCATTTTGAAATCAACATGAAAAACCAAAATTCTAAAAGTATAAAATACAAAAAATTCTCACCAAAGAAGGAAAATGTATCGTCCTCGGCACCCTCCTCCATGCGCTGTGGTGCAACTGATGTCCCTTTCTCCATAAATGTACTCAATGGGAGCGTAATGTTGCAACCACACACACAAGTTGACCTGCTGTGAGGAAAAGACGAGTTAGTACATTTCAAACATGAAAAAGGTCATTTTGAAATCAACATGAAAAACCAAAATTCTAAAAGTATAAAATACAAAAAATTCTCACCAAAGAAGGATAATGTATCGTCTTCGGCACCCTCCTCCATGCCCTGTGGTGCAACTGATGTCCCTTTCTCCATAAATGTACTCAATGGGAGCGTAATGTTGCAACCACACACACAAGTTGACCTGCTGTGAGGAAAAGACGAGTTAGTACATTTCAAACATGAAAAAGGTCATTTTGAAATCAACATGAAAAACCAAAATTCTAAAAGTATAAAATACAAAAAATTCTCACCAAAGAAGGAAAATGTATCGTCCTCGGCACCCTCCTCCATGTCCTGTGGTGCAACTGATGTCCCTTTCTCCATAAATGTACTCAATGGGAGCGTAATGTTGCAACCACACACACAAGTTGACCTGCTGTGAGGAAAAGACGAGTTAGTACATTTCAAACATGAAAAAGGTCATTTTGAAATCAACATGAAAAACCAAAATTCTAAAAGTATAAAATACAAAAAATTCTCACCAAAGAAGGATAATGTATCGTCTTCGGCACCCTCCTCCATGCCCTGTGGTGCAACTGATGTCCCTTTCTCCATAAATGTACTCAATGGGAGCGTAATGTTGCAACCACACACACAAGTTGACCTGCTGTGAGGAAAAGACGAGTTAGTACATTTCAAACATGAAAAAGGTCATTTTGAAATCAACATGAAAAACCAAAATTCTAAAAGTATAAAATACAAAAAATTCTCACCAAAGAAGGATAATGTATCGTCCTCGGCACCCTCCTCCATGTCCTGTGGTGCAACTGATGTCCCTTTCTCCATAAATGTACTCAATGGGAGCGTAATGTTGCAACCACACACACAAGTTGACCTGCTGTGAGGAAAAGACGAGTTAGTACATTTCAAACATGAAAAAGGTCATTTTGAAATCAACATGAAAAACCAAAATTCTAAAAGTATAAAATACAAAAAATTCTCACCAAAGAAGGATAATGTATCGTCTTCGGCACCCTCCTTCATGCCCTGTGGTGCAACTGATGTCCCTTTCTCCATAAATGTACTCAATGGGAGCGTAATGTTGCAACCACACACACAAGTTGACCTGCTGTGAGGAGAAGACGAGTTAGTACATTTCAAACATGAAAAAGGTCATTTTGAAATCAACATGAAAAACCAAAATTCTAAAAGTATAAAATACAAAAAATTCTCACCAAAGAAGGATAATGTATCGTCCTCGGCACCCTCCTCCATGCCCTGTGGTGCAACTGATGTCCCTTTCTCCATAAATGTACTCAATGGGAGCGTAATGTTGCAACCACACACACAAGTTGACCTGCTGTGAGGAAAAGACGAGTTAGTACATTTCAAACATGAAAAAGGTCATTTTGAAATCAACATGAAAAACCAAAATTCTAAAAGTATAAAATACAAAAAATTTTCACCAAAGAAGGAAAATGTATCGTCCTCGGCACCCTCCTCCATGCGCTGTGGTGCAACTGATGTCCCTTTCTCCATAAATGTACTAAATGGGAGCGTAATGTTGCAACCACACACACAAGTTGACCTGCTGTGAGGAAAAGACGAGTTAGTACATTTCAAACATGAAAAAGGTCATTTTGAAATCAACATGAAAAACCAAAATTCTAAAAGTATAAAATACAAAAAATTCTCACCAAAGAAGGAAAATGTATCGTCCTCGGCACCCTCCTCCATGCCCTGTGGTGCAACTGATGTCCCTTTCTCCATAAGTGTACTCAATGAGAGCGTAATGTTGCAACCACACACACAAGTTGACCTGCTGTGAGGAAAAGACGAGTTAGTACATTTCAAACATGAAAAAGGTCATTTTGAAATCAACATGAAAAACCAAAATTCTAAAAGTATAAAATACAAAAAATTCTCACCAAAGAAGGAAAATGTATCGTCTTCGGCACCCTCCTCCATGCCCTGTGGTGCAACTGATGTCCCTTTCTCCATAAATGTACTCAATGGGAGCGTAATGTTGCAACCACACACACAAGTTGACCTGCTGTGAGGAAAAGACGAGTTAGTACATTTCAAACATGAAAAAGGTCATTTTGAAATCAACATGAAAAACCAAAATTCTAAAAGTATAAAATACAAAAAATTCTCACCAAAGAAGGAAAATGTATCGTCCTCGGCACCCTCCTCCATGCCCTGTGGTGCAACTGATGTCCCTTTCTCCATAAATGTACTCAATGGGAGCGTAATGTTGCAACCACACACACAAGTTGACCTGCTGTGAGGAAAAGACGAGTTAGTACATTTCAAACATGAAAAAGGTCATTTTGAAATCAACATGAAAAACCAAAATTCTAAAAGTATAAAATACAAAAAATTCTCACCAAAGAAGGAAAATGTATCGTCCTCGGCACCCTCCTCCCTGCCCTGTGGTGCAACTGATGTCCCTTTCTCCATAAATGTACTCAATGGGAGCGTAATGTTGCAACCACACACACAAGTTGACCTGCTGTGAGGACAAGACGAGTTAGTACATTTCAAACATGAAAAAGGTCATTTTGAAATCAACATGAAAAACCAAAATTCTAAAAGTATAAAATACAAAAAATTCTCACCAAAGAAGGAAAATGTATCGTCCTCGGCACCCTCCTCCCTGCCCTGTGGTGCAACTGATGTCCCTTTCTCCATAAATGTACTCAATGGGAGCGTAATGTTGCAACCACACACACAAGTTGACCTGCTGTGAGGAAAAGACGAGTTAGTACATTTCAAACATGAAAAAGGTCATTTTGAAATCAACATGAAAAACCAAAATTCTAAAAGTATAAAATACAAAAAATTCTCACCAAAGAAGGATAATGTATCGTCCTCGGCACCCTCCTCCATGTCCTGTGGTGCAACTGATGTCCCTTTCTCCATAAATGTACTCAATGGGAGCGTAATGTTGCAACCACACACACAAGTTGACCTGCTGTGAGGAAAAGACGAGTTAGTACATTTCAAACATGAAAAAGGTCATTTTGAAATCAACATGAAAAACCAAAATTCTAAAAGTATAAAATACAAAAAATTCTCACCAAAGAAGGATAATGTATCGTCTTCGGCACCCTCCTTCATGCCCTGTGGTGCAACTGATGTCCCTTTCTCCATAAATGTACTCAATGGGAGCGTAATGTTGCAACCACACACACAAGTTGACCTGCTGTGAGGAGAAGACGAGTTAGTACATTTCAAACATGAAAAAGGTCATTTTGAAATCAACATGAAAAACCAAAATTCTAAAAGTATAAAATACAAAAAATTCTCACCAAAGAAGGATAATGTATCGTCCTCGGCACCCTCCTCCATGCCCTGTGGTGCAACTGATGTCCCTTTCTCCATAAATGTACTCAATGGGAGCGTAATGTTGCAACCACACACACAAGTTGACCTGCTGTGAGGAAAAGACGAGTTAGTACATTTCAAACATGAAAAAGGTCATTTTGAAATCAACATGAAAAACCAAAATTCTAAAAGTATAAAATACAAAAAATTTTCACCAAAGAAGGAAAATGTATCGTCCTCGGCACCCTCCTCCATGCGCTGTGGTGCAACTGATGTCCCTTTCTCCATAAATGTACTAAATGGGAGCGTAATGTTGCAACCACACACACAAGTTGACCTGCTGTGAGGAAAAGACGAGTTAGTACATTTCAAACATGAAAAAGGTCATTTTGAAATCAACATGAAAAACCAAAATTCTAAAAGTATAAAATACAAAAAATTCTCACCAAAGAAGGAAAATGTATCGTCCTCGGCACCCTCCTCCATGCCCTGTGGTGCAACTGATGTCCCTTTCTCCATAAGTGTACTCAATGAGAGCGTAATGTTGCAACCACACACACAAGTTGACCTGCTGTGAGGAAAAGACGAGTTAGTACATTTCAAACATGAAAAAGGTCATTTTGAAATCAACATGAAAAACCAAAATTCTAAAAGTATAAAATACAAAAAATTCTCACCAAAGAAGGAAAATGTATCGTCTTCGGCACCCTCCTCCATGCCCTGTGGTGCAACTGATGTCCCTTTCTCCATAAATGTACTCAATGGGAGCGTAATGTTGCAACCACACACACAAGTTGACCTGCTGTGAGGAAAAGACGAGTTAGTACATTTCAAACATGAAAAAGGTCATTTTGAAATCAACATGAAAAACCAAAATTCTAAAAGTATAAAATACAAAAAATTCTCACCAAAGAAGGGAAATGTATCGTCCTCGGCACCCTCCTCCATCCCCTGTGGTGCAACTGATGTCCCTTTCTCCATAAATGTACTCAATGGGAGCGTAATGTTGCAACCACACACACAAGTTGACCTGCTGTGAGGAAAAGACGAGTTAGTACATTTCAAACATGAAAAAGGTCATTTTGAAATCAACATGAAAAACCAAAATTCTAAAAGTATAAAATACAAAAAATTCTCACCAAAGAAGGAAAATGTATCGTCCTCGGCACCCTCCTCCCTGCCCTGTGGTGCAACTGATGTCCCTTTCTCCATAAATGTACTCAATGGGAGCGTAATGTTGCAACCACACACACAAGTTGACCTGCTGTGAGGACAAGACGAGTTAGTACATTTCAAACATGAAAAAGGTCATTTTGAAATCAACATGAAAAACCAAAATTCTAAAAGTATAAAATACAAAAAATTCTCACCAAAGAAGGAAAATGTATCGTCCTCGGCACCCTCCTCCCTGCCCTGTGGTGCAACTGATGTCCCTTTCTCCATAAATGTACTCAATGGGAGCGTAATGTTGCAACCACACACACAAGTTGACCTGCTGTGAGGAAAAGACGAGTTAGTACATTTCAAACATGAAAAAGGTCATTTTGAAATCAACATGAAAAACCAAAATTCTAAAAGTATAAAATACAAAAAATTCTCACCAAAGAAGGATAATGTATCGTCCTCGGCACCCTCCTCCATGTCCTGTGGTGCAACTGATGTCCCTTTCTCCATAAATGTACTCAATGGGAGCGTAATGTTGCAACCACACACACAAGTTGACCTGCTGTGAGGAAAAGACGAGTTAGTACATTTCAAACATGAAAAAGGTCATTTTGAAATCAACATGAAAAACCAAAATTCTAAAAGTATAAAATACAAAAAATTCTCACCAAAGAAGGATAATGTATCGTCTTCGGCACCCTCCTTCATGCCCTGTGGTGCAACTGATGTCCCTTTCTCCATAAATGTACTCAATGGGAGCGTAATGTTGCAACCACACACACAAGTTGACCTGCTGTGAGGAGAAGACGAGTTAGTACATTTCAAACATGAAAAAGGTCATTTTGAAATCAACATGAAAAACCAAAATTCTAAAAGTATAAAATACAAAAAATTCTCACCAAAGAAGGATAATGTATCGTCCTCGGCACCCTCCTCCATGCCCTGTGGTGCAACTGATGTCCCTTTCTCCATAAATGTACTCAATGGGAGCGTAATGTTGCAACCACACACACAAGTTGACCTGCTGTGAGGAAAAGACGAGTTAGTACATTTCAAACATGAAAAAGGTCATTTTGAAATCAACATGAAAAACCAAAATTCTAAAAGTATAAAATACAAAAAATTCTCACCAAACAAGGAAAATGTATCGTCCTCGGCACCCTCCTCCATGTCCTGTGGTGCAACTGATGTCCCTTTCTCCATAAATGTACTCAATGGGAGCGTAATGTTGCAACCACACACACAAGTTGACCTGCTGTGAGGAAAAGACGAGTTAGTACATTTCAAACATGAAAAAGGTCATTTTGAAATCAACATGAAAAACCAAAATTCTAAAAGTATAAAATACAAAAAATTCTCACCAAAGAAGGAAAATGTATCGTCCTCGGCACCCTCCTCCCTGCCCTGTGGTGCAACTGATGTCCCTTTCTCCATAAATGTACTCAATGGGAGCGTAATGTTGCAACCACACACACAAGTTGACCTGCTGTGAGGAAAAGACGAGTTAGTACATTTCAAACATGAAAAAGGTCATTTTGAAATCAACATGAAAAACCAAAATTCTGAAAGTATAAAATACAAAAAATTCTCACCAAAGAAGGAAAATGTATCGTCCTCGGCACCCTCCTCCCTGCCCTGTGGTGCAACTGATGTCCCTTTCTCCATAAATGTACTCAATGGGAGCGTAATGTTGCAACCACACACACAAGTTGACCTGCTGTGAGGAAAAGACGAGTTAGTACATTTCAAACATGAAAAAGGTCATTTTGAAATCAACATGAAAAACCAAAATTCTAAAAGTATAAAATACAAAAAATTCTCACCAAAGAAGGAAAATGTATCGTCCTCGGCACCCTCCTCCATGCCCTGTGGTGCAACTGATGTCCCTTTCTCCATAAATGTACTCAATGGGAGCGTAATGTTGCAACCACACACACAAGTTGACCTGCTGTGAGGAAAAGACGAGTTAGTACATTTCAAACATGAAAAAGGTCATTTTGAAATCAACATGAAAAACCAAAATTCTAAAAGTAAAAAATACAAAAAATTCTCACCAAAGAAGGAAAATGTATCGTCCGCGGCACCCTCCTCCATGCGCTGTGGTGCAACTGATGTCCCTTTCTCCATAAATGTACTCAATTTGAGCGTAATGTTGCAACCACACACACTAGTTGACCTGCTGTGAGGAAAAGACGAGTTAGTACATTTCAAACATGAAAAATGTCATTTTGAAATCAACATGAAAAACCAAAATTCTAAAAGTATAAAATACAAAAAATTCTCACCAAAGAAGGAAAATGTATCGTCCTCGGCACCCTCCTCCATGCGCTGTGGTGCAACCGATGTCCCCTTCTCCATAAATGTACTCAATGGGAGCGTAATGTTGCAACCACACACACAAGTTGACCTGCTGTGAGGAAAAGACGAGTTAGTACATTTCAAACATGAAAAAGGTCATTTTGAAATCAACATGAAAAACCAAAATTCTAAAAGTATAAAATACAAAAAATTTTCACCAAAGAAGGAAAATGTATCGTCCTCGGCACCCTCCTCCATGCGCTGTGGTGCAACTGATGTCCCTTTCTCCATAAATGTACTAAATGGGAGCGTAATGTTGCAACCACACACACAAGTTGACCTGCTGTGAGGAAAAGACGAGTTAGTACATTTCAAACATGAAAAAGGTCATTTTGAAATCAACATGAAAAACCAAAATTCTAAAAGTATAAAATACAAAAAATTCTCACCAAAGAAGGAAAATGTATCGTCCTCGGCACCCTCCTCCATGCCCTGTGGTGCAACTGATGTCCCTTTCTCCATAAGTGTACTCAATGAGAGCGTAATGTTGCAACCACACACACAAGTTGACCTGCTGTGAGGAAAAGACGAGTTAGTACATTTCAAACATGAAAAAGGTCATTTTGAAATCAACATGAAAAATCAAAATTCTAAAAGTATAAAATACAAAAAATTCTCACCAAAGAAGGAAAATGTATCGTCTTCGGCACCCTCCTCCATGCCCTGTGGTGCAACTGATGTCCCTTTCTCCATAAATGTACTCAATGGGAGCGTAATGTTGCAACCACACACACAAGTTGACCTGCTGTGAGGAAAAGACGAGTTAGTACATTTCAAACATGAAAAAGGTCATTTTGAAATCAACATGAAAAACCAAAATTCTAAAAGTATAAAATACAAAAAATTCTCACCAAAGAAGGAAAATGTATCGTCCTCGGCACCCTCCTCCATGCCCTGTGGTGCAACTGATGTCCCTTTCTCCATAAATGTACTCAATGGGAGCGTAATGTTGCAACCACACACACAAGTTGACCTGCTGTGAGGAAAAGACGAGTTAGTACATTTCAAACATGAAAAAGGTCATTTTGAAATCAACATGAAAAACCAAAATTCTAAAAGTATAAAATACAAAAAATTCTCACCAAAGAAGGAAAATGTATCGTCCTCGGCACCCTCCTCCCTGCCCTGTGGTGCAACTGATGTCCCTTTCTCCATAAATGTACTCAATGGGAGCGTAATGTTGCAACCACACACACAAGTTGACCTGCTGTGAGGACAAGACGAGTTGGTACATTTCAAACATGAAAAAGGTCATTTTGAAATCAACATGAAAAACCAAAATTCTAAAAGTATAAAATACAAAAAATTCTCACCAAAGAAGGAAAATGTATCGTCCTCGGCACCCTCCTCCCTGCCCTGTGGTGCAACTGATGTCCCTTTCTCCATAAATGTACTCAATGGGAGCGTAATGTTGCAACCACACACACAAGTTGACCTGCTGTGAGTAAAAGATGAGTTAGTACATTTCAAACATGAAAAAGGTCATTTTGAAATCAACATGAAAAACCAAAATTCTAAAAGTATAAAATACAAAAAATTCTCACCAAAGAAGGAAAATGTATCATCCTCGGCACCCTCCTCCCTGCCCTGTGGTGCAACTGATGTCCCTTTCTCCATAAATGTACTCAGTGGGAGCGTAATGTTGCAACCACACACACAAGTTGACCTGCTGTGAGGAAAAGACGAGTTAGTACATTTCAAACATGAAAAAGGTCATTTTGAAATCAACATGAAAAACCAAAATTTTAAAAGTATAAAATACAAAAATTCTCACCAAAGAAGGAAAATGTATCGTCCTCGGCACCCTCCTCCATGCCCTGTGGTGCAACTGATGTCCCTTTCTCCATAAATGTACTCAATGGGAGCGTAATGTTGCAACCACACACACAAGTTGACCTGCTGTGAGGAAAAGACGAGTTAGTACATTTCAAACATGAAAAAGGTCATTTTGAAATCAACATGAAAAACCAAAATTCTAAAAGTATAAAATACAAAAAATTCTCACCAAAGAAGGAAAATGTATCATCCTCGGCACCCTCCTCCCTGCCCTGTGGTGCAACTGATGTCCCTTTCTCCATAAATGTACTCAGTGGGAGCGTAATGTTGCAACCACACACACAAGTTGACCTGCTGTGAGGAAAAGACGAGTTAGTACATTTCAAACATGAAAAAGGTCATTTTGAAATCAACATGAAAAACCAAAATTTTAAAAGTATAAAATACAAAAATTCTCACCAA